>NW_028162554.1:37500-41861 GCF_964263955.1 Coregonus lavaretus
CAGTTCCAGGGTCAGTTGCTATATGGTCCTCTGTAGCTCAGCTGGTAGAGCACGGCGCTTGTAACGCCAAGGTAGTGGGTTCGATCCCCGGGACCACCCATACACAAAAAAAATGTATGCACGCATGACTGTAAGTCGCTTTGGATAAAAGCGTCTGCTAAATGGCTTATTATTATTATTATTTACAGGGACAGTTCCAGGGTCAGTAGCTATATACCAGGGACAGTTCCAGGGTCAGTAGCTATATACAGGGACAGTTCCAGGGTCAGTAGCTATATACAGGGACAGTTCCAGGGTCAGTAGCTATATACAGGGCCAGTTCCAGGGTCAGTAGCTATATACAGGGTCAGTTCCAGGGTCAGTAGCTCCAGGGTCAGTAGCTATATACAGGGACAGTTCCAGGGTCAGTTGCTATATACAGGGACAGTTCCAGGGTCAGTTGCTATATACAGGGACAGTTCCAGGGTCAGTAGCTATATACAGGGACAGTTCCAGGGTCAGTAGCTATATACAGGGACAGTTCCAGGGTCAGTAGCTATATACAGGGACAGTTCCAGGGTCAGTAGCTATATACAGGGTCAGTTCCAGGGTCAGTAGTTATATACAGTGTCTGTTCCAGGGTCAGTAGCTACAGTGGGGAAAAAAAGTATTTAGTCAGCAACTATGACAGACAAAATTTCCTAAAAAATTTCCTAAAAAATCACATTGTAGGAATTTTTAATGAATTTATTTGCAAATTATGGTGGAAAATAAGTATTTGGTCAATAACAAAAGTTTCTGTCATAGTTGACATGTACCTATGATGAAAATGACAGGCCTCTCTCATCTTTTTAAGTGGGAGAACTTGCACAATTGGTGGCTGACTAAATACTTTTTCCCCCACTGTATATACAGGGACAGTTCCAGGGTCAGTAGCTATATACAGGGTCAGTTCCAATACCATATTTACAATGTGCAGGGATACTGGAGCGATAGAGGTAGATATGTTTAGGGGTAACAATTTCTAAAAAAACATAATTCCACTTTGACATTATGGGGTATTGTGTGTAGCCCAGTGACACAAAATCTAAATTTAATCCATTTTAAATTCAGGCTGTAACACAACAAAATGTGGAAAAAGTAAAGGGGTGTGAATACTTTCTGACGGGACTGTAGATAATGTATAGTGGTAAGGTGACTAGGCAATAGGATATATGATAAACAGAGTAGCAGCAGCGTAATGATGATTGTATGTGAGTGTGTGTGCGTGTGTGTAGAGTCAGGATAAATGTGTGTGCATGTTATGTGTGTGTTGGAGTGTCAGTCCTGTGATTGTGCTTAGAGACAGGTCAAAAATAAAAGTAAAATCCAAGGGTCAACACAGATAGTCCGTGTAGCCACTCTGTTAGCTATTTAACAGTCTTATGGCTTGGGTATAGAAGCTGTTCAGGAGCCTGTTGGTGTCAGACTTGATGCATCGGTACCGCTTGCCATGCGGAAGCAGAGAGAACAGTCTATGCCTTGGGTGGCTGGAGTCTCTAACGATTTTTCGGACCTTCCTTTTCTAGAGGTCCTGGATGGCAGGGAGCACGGCCCCAGTGATGTATTGGGCTGTCCGCACCACCCACTGTAGCGCCATGTGATCGAGGGTGGTGCTGTTGCAATGCTAAGCAGTGATGGAGCCAGTCAAGATGCCCTCAATGGTGCAGCTATTGTGTACGTTTCCAGAACAGGCAAAAATGCACTTTCCCACAACTTCCAAGGAACCAAAAAGTGCTAGCTGGGTTGTCACCTATCTAAATATGAGTAAATGTTTATTTTACAGTCATCCAGTGCTCAGTCCCAGAGGAAAATGTTTTGTTTGTTTTTAACTACAGGGCAGAGATGGTTACTAGGAGCGATAGAGAGGGGGAGGGCCATAAGAATGATGAGGAGCAGCAGACTAAATGACTTTCATTTGACAACACCAGAGGAAAGCTATTATAACAAAGTGAAAGCTTCTGGCCTTTAAATGAAAGATTTTCATTGAGGTGAAAAGAGTGGAATGCTGAATTGACTGAAGTCTAAAGTCCTTTGAGATAATCCATTGATGGTCTTTCACATCGGCCAGATAGAGTTAGGAGGGTGTGTTACCACTCACCGACCTTTCCTGAAACCCAGTCTTTGAATAACGGCTGGGCCGGTGTAGTGATGGGGAATGGGACGGTTCATAACAAGGCTTGATTGTGATGGGAATACTGTCAACTCATGGTAATATCCAGACTGTATGGGCTCTCAGTGTGGTAACCAAGGGGACTGTCTGTCAACAAAGGTATTCACTCTAGTTAGGATGAGGGATTTGATCTGTTTCACTTCTCTCTCTCTCTCTCTCTCTCTCTCTCTCTCTCTCTCTCTCTCTCTCTCTCTCTCTCTCTCTCTCTCTCTCTCTCTCTCTCTCTCTCTCTCTCTCTCTCTCTCTCTCTCTCTCTCTCTCTCTCTACCTCTCTACCTCTCTTTCTCTCTCAGTCACAGAAACAGACACACCTCCCACACACAGCTCTCTGTCCTCTGTGTTCTGTTACAACTCTCTATCCTCTGTGTACTGTTACAGCTCTCTGTCCTCTGTGTACTGTTACAGCTCTCTGTCCTCTGTGTACTGTTACAACTCTCTGTCCTCTGTGTACTGTTACAACTCTCTGTCCTCGTGCACTGTTACACTCTCTGTCCTCTGTGTACTGTTACAACTCTCTGTCCTCTGTGTACTGTTACAACTATCTGTCCTCTGTGCACTGTTACAACTCTCTGTCCTCTGTGTACTGTTACAACTCTCTGTCCTCTGTGTACTGTTACAGCCCTCTGTCCTCTGTGTACTGTTACAACTCTCTGTCTTGTCAATGGGAACACAATTGCACCTGCATTTCTGCATGTTTTTTTGTCTGTCTATCACACACACTCTTTTCCCTTCCTTTTCTCATTCCGTCTCTCATTCCCATGTTCTCATTCCCATGTTCCCATTCCCATGTTCCCATTTCCATGTTTCCATTCCCATGTTACCGTTCCCATTCCCATATTCCCATGTTCATCTTTCCCATTCCCATATTCCCATGTTCTCATTCCCATGTTCCCATTCCCATGTTTCCATTCCCATGTTCCCATTCACATAAATCCCATTCCCATGTTCCTATTCCCATGTTTCCATTCCCATGTTTTTCCCATTCCCATGTTTCCGTTCCCGTTCCCATTCCCATATTCCCATGTTCTCATTCCCATGTTCCCATTCCCATGTTTCCCATTCCCATGTTTGCATTCCCATGTTTCCATTCCCATGTTCCCTCTCCCATTCCCATGTTCCTATTCCCATGTTCCCATTCCCATGTTCCCATTCCCATGTTCCCATTCCCATGTATCCATTCCCAATGTTCCCATTCCCATGTTCCCATGTTCCTATTCCCATGTTCTCATTCCCATGTTTGCAATTCCCATGTTATTCCATTCCCATGTTCACCATTCCCATGTTTTCATTCCCATGTTCTGTCTTTCTATTTGTCTATCTGGGTCTCCTTCTCTCCCCATCCTTCTGTTTCACAAGCAGTCAAAACATTCACTACTACAACTCTACAAACAGCCAGATGGATTAGATGATCGATCATGCTTATTGATCCTGATAACGGATCCCTATTTCCACTCTCCCTCAGGTGGAGACAGTGTTTGGCTCGCCCAATGTGACGGTGGGCTACCACGTGATTGGAGCAGACATAGTGTACCGCCCTCTGTGGTGGTCGAGGCGCTTCACTCCTACGGCTGGGATAGGCTGATGGGTGACGTGCGACAGTTTGTCCCCATGGTAACGGCGCTGCCCAACACAGCCGCACCATGGAGATCCAGCCCAGCTATCGGCCTCCAGCTCAAAACAGGTCTGATGGTTTAGACTAGAGGACTATGTTTAGGAGCCATGTTGTTTTTCACTCACTTATACAAGACACATTAAGGAGGCTGCAATACATTAGTCTGCACTGTGTCCATATACAAGCTCCTATTGATGGGGTTGAGTATTGAACTACAGTTACTCTGCCCTGATGTTCTCGAATGTTCCATGTTCTATGGGTGTTGTCTGTGTGTTCCAGTTCTGCGCTTCGTAGGTCCAGGAGATGACCCGCGGTCCTGTCGGTTCTCGCAGATGATGGAACAGAGGCTGGAGAACGTGTTCTCTGAGGCCCAGGCCAAAGTCCTGGACGTCCACACCAGACTCTCTGTCCAGGTACAGATATTATAGTACCATGGCCTCCTCCTCCTCACTCAGTAACCCTGTGACCTGTGGAGGTGGTGACTTCATATGTACCTGGTCCTCTGTAGCTCAGTTGGTAGAGCATGGTGCTTGCAATGCCAGGGTAGTGGGTTCGATT
>NW_028162553.1:0-5000 GCF_964263955.1 Coregonus lavaretus
GGATGGAGCAGAGAGAGGGAGAGAGGTCTCTGCTAATAACTGAGCTCTCCATATCCACTTGGCAACAGTCCCAAAACAAAATGGCTGATTGTTGGAAGAGTCCCAAATCAAATCAGACAAATCAAATCAGAGGCCCATAGAGTTCTAATAAATGGGTCATCAATATTATTAATAGATTCATATGGTGATGGGGCAAATAACAAAAGCTGCTTATTGGGTCACAGCTGTTATGAGCGGCGCCTTCTGTGTGTGTGTGTGTGTGTGTGCCTGTGTGCCTTAGTCTGACGCCTGTCCATATGTTCTACTTGCAGCCCAGAGAAAGAGAAGGGGTTGAAAAAACAAGTGAAGCTTCACTCTCATGAGAACAGACAGAACGGAGTAAATGGAGAACCTGGAGGGAACGGACAGATGGAGTCTGGAGAGAACTATACAGAGGACGGGATGTCCCCTCTGCAGGAGGAGGAGAGTGGGTGTGACGAGGAGGAGGAGGAGGAGGAGGAGGAGGAGGAGGAGGAGGAGGAGGAGGAGGGGAGGGATGAAGATGAGTTTGACAGTGATGAGAGTCTGGTGGACTCAGATTCTGACTCTGATGAGAAAGGTGAGTGGAAGACAACTATGACACTACCTAACGAGTGGTAGAAATGTCCCCAATTCCGAATCAACCCCTCTGCACTTGTGTACAGCAGCTAGGGAAGGATTGAATAGATTTCATCATTAAACTAATGAAAGTACCATCTTGTCCTCTGTTTGGCTGTTTGCGACAGTATTTCCTAAGTAGCAACTGAAATCCCCAACTGCCCCACTCTAGTATAACATGTCTGACTGATAGCCACAGTTTTCACCTTTCACCTCTTGACCCTTGACCTCTCTGTGCCCTCTGACCTCTAACCCCCTGCAGCTAACTTCCAGGCGGATCTGGCAGACCTGACCTGTGAGATTGAGATCAAGCAGAAGTTGATCGATGAGCTGGAGAACAGTCAGAAGAGACTGCTGCAGCTTAAACTACAGTATGAAGAGAAACTCATCCTGCTACAGAACAAGATCAGAGACACACAGCTGGAGAGAGACAGAGTGCTACACAACCTCAGTGAGTTATGGGTAATGTAGGCACACAGTCACAGAGGCACACAGCTGGAGAAGTACAGAGTACTACACAACCTCCGTGAGTTATGGGTAATGTAGGCACACAAAGTGTTCAGTGCATACTGCCCAACATCAGTGAGTGATTGGAACCATGGATTTGAGAGAATCTTTATTGATGTCTTGCTGTTGGGGAAGACACAGCTGTAGCACAACTCAGAGCAAACACCAACATAATGTCTTAATAGGGCGCTGGGCCATCACGAGCCGCTGGAACAACTTCGATGCACTTTGGCATCGAGTCTACAAGTATCTGGAACTCTATTGGAGGGATGCGACACCCTTCTTCCCATGAGAAATTCCATCATTTGGTGTTTTGTTGATGGTGGTGGAAAACGCTGTCTCAGGCGCCACTCCAGAAGTGTTCAATTGGGTTGAGCTCTGGTGACTGGGACAAACACACACACACACACACACACACACACACACACACACACACACACACACACACACACCCTTTAAACCCCCTATACTCCTTTGAGACCCCTCTTTCAAAGTCACTGAGATCTCTTCTTCTAGCCATGGTAGCCAAAATAATGGGCAACTGGGCATTTTTATACATGACCCTAAGATGTTTATTTCTGAACTCAGGAACCACACCTGTGTGGAATCACCTGCTTTCAATATACTTTGTATCCCTAATAAGTGTTTAATGGCTGGACTGGAATAAGCGGAATGGTATCAAATACATCAAACAAATGTGATTGATGCCAATCCATTTGCTTCGTTCCAGACATTATTATGAGCCTCAGCAGCCTCCCCTGGGTTACCTGCACATACTGTACTGTATTCAGTTGTACCTTTTTTAATAAGCATCACTCTCCTCTCCTCTCCAGTGTCCATGGAGAACTACACAGAGGAGAAGGCTAGCAGGATCAAGTCAGATTATGAGAAGAGGCTAAAGGAGATGAACAGAGATCTGATGAAGCTACAAGCGGCTCAGAAAGAACACGCTAGGCTACTGAAGAACCAGGGACGCTACGAACGAGAGCTGAAGAAACTACAGCAGGAGGTCAACGATATGAAGAAAGCCAAGGTAAGGAAGAGGAGGAGGGCAGAGGAGAGGAGGGAAGAGGGGAGGACAAGGAGAGGGAGAGGAGGGGAGAGGAAGGGGATGGGGAGAGGAGGAGGAGTAGGAGGAAGAGGAGGGGGAGGAAGATGAGGAAGAGGAGGATAAGTAGTTGGAGGAGGAGGAGGAGGAGTAAGTGGAAGAGGAGGAGGAGGAGGAGGCGGAAGAGGAGGAGGAGGAGGAGAAGGAAGAGGAGGAGGAGGAGGAGGAGGAGGAGAGGAGGACGGGGTAGGAGACAGAGAATTGTGTAAACTATATACATTACAACACATTTCCATCTGCAAGGTTTATAGCCGTATAGGTGAGGGTATTCTCCTCAGAGTCATCGATGGCCTATGCTCCCTGAGGAGTATGTAAGCAAGTTTGAGGGTTCTCCTCAGCTAAGTGCAGTTCTTCCTCCGGTCCCCAGGTGGCGCTGATGAAGCAGATGAAGGACGAGCAGCTGAGGAGGAGGATGGTGGACGCCAAGAGGAACAGAGAGATCGCTCAGCTCAAGAAGGAGCAGAGAAGACAGGAGGTACGTGTGTGTGTCAGGGTGTGTTTATGTGTGTCAGGGTGTGTTTGTGTGTGTGTCAGGGTGTGTTTGTGTGTGGTGACATAGAAGGGTATGCCTGGAGATACGTGATACACTTATGATGCTCTTGTACTCAACTAGAGTCTTTTTTTAAAATGTCTAGGTTAATATACAGTACCAGTCAATAGTTTGGACACACCTACTCATTCAAGGGTTTTTCTTTATTTTTACTATTTTCTACATTGTAGAATAATAGTGAAGACATCAACACTATGAAATAACACATATGGAATCATGTAGTAAGCAAAAAAGTGTTCTTCAAATAGCCACCCTTTGCCTTGATGACAGCTTTGCACACTCTTGGCATTCTCTCAACCAGCTTCACCTGGAATGTTTTTCCAACAGTCTTGAAGGAGTTCCCACAAATGCTGAGCACTTGTTGGCTGCTTTTCCTTCACTCTTCCGTCCGACTCATCCCAAACCATCTCAATTTGGTTGAGGTCGGGGGATTGTGGAGGCCAGGTCAGCTGATGCAGCACTCCATCACTCTCCTTCTTGGTCAAATAGCCCTTACACAGCCCGGAGGTGTGTTGGGTCATTGTCCTGTTGAAAAACAAAGTCCCACTAAGCCCAAACCAGATGGGATGGCATATCGCTGCAGAATGCTGTGGTAGCCATGCTGGTTAAATAAATCACAGACAGTGTCACCAGCAAAGCACCCCCACACCATAACACCTCCTCCTCAATGCTTTACGGTGGGAAATACACATGTGGAAATCATCCGTTCACCCACACCGCGTCTCACAAAGACACAGCGGTTGGAACCAAAAATCTCCAATTTGGACTCCAGACCAAAGGACAATTTTCCACCGGTCTAATGTCCATTGCTTGTGTTTCTTGGTAGTGGTTTCTTTGCAGCAATTCGACCATGAAGGCCTGATTCACACAGTCTCCTCTGAACAGCTGATGTTGAGATGTGTCTGTTACTCTGTGAAGCATTTATTTGGGCTGCAATTTCTGAGGCTGGTAACTAATGAACTTATCTTCTGCAGCAGAGGTAACTCTGGGTCTTCCATTCCTGTGGCGGTCCTCATGCGACTGCACTTGAAGAAACTTTAAAAGTTCTTGACATTTTCCGTACTGACTGACCTTCATGTCTTAAAGTAATGATGGACTGTCGTTTCTCTTTGATTATTTGAGCTGTTCTTGCCATAATATGGACTTGGTCTTTTACCAAATAGGGCTATCTTCTGTATACCCCCCTACCTTGTCACAACACAACTGATTGGCTCAAACGCATTAAGAAGGAAAGAAATTCCACAAATTAACTTTTAAGAAGCCACACCTGTTAATTGAAATGCATTCCAGGTGACTACCTCATGAAGCTGGTTGAGAGAATGCCAAGAGTGTGCAAAGCTGTCATCAAGGCAAAAGGTGGCTATTTGAAGAATCTCAAATATAAAATATATTTGATTTGTTTAACACTGTTTTGGTTACTACATGATTCCATATGTGTTATTTCATAGTTTTGATGTCTTCACTATTATTCTACAATGTAAAAATAAAGAAAAACCCTTGAATGAGTAGGTGTGTCCAAACTTCTGACTGGTAGTGTATGTTAATATAAATTCCATTTTTTTATGTATTCCACATGTATTGTCTGACATATCTCCACCTCTCTCCCTCCCTCAGTACCAGATTAGGTCGTTGGAGAGTCAGAAGCGTCAGCAGGAGCTTGTCTTACGTAGAAAGAGCCAGGAGGTGACAGCGTTACGACGGTTGGCTAAACCCCTGTCTGGACGCATGGCTAAACGGCTTCAGCCCCTAGACTCTGGAGCAGAACTGTCTCCCAGCACCACCTCCTCTGAACCAGAGTCCAACAGGTGGGTAGTGCTGCTACCGTAACCAATTTGAATTGGTTAACTTCACTCCTGAGCTTGAAATGCTACCACCTGTGCCATCGAATTGCTAGCTTTTCTATGGCGTAGCTGGCTAACTTGTCAAGAGCTTGGTGAGGGATGAAGATAAACTGTTTCGCAACCAGCTTGACATCTGTTACACTACTCTACACAGTGTGTCTGCTCAACAGGTCACGATGAACAGTACTTTTTTCCCACGTTAATCTATTTCATAGCTTGTGTCTGTTGTCTATATGTTGGTTTAGGACCACTCCAACCAATGTGTCTAACATAGTGAGACAGTGGAACACCAAGATGAACGGCTACCTGGGACAGAGCGAAGGGATGACCACCAACGGGACACGGGTTGTTGGGTGAG
>NW_028162553.1:10000-18633 GCF_964263955.1 Coregonus lavaretus
CCCTCACACAGTGACCCTCACACAGTGACGCCACACACTCATCATCACACTGACCCTCACACAGTGACGCCACACACTCATCATCACAGTGACCCTCACACAGTGACGCCACACACTCATCATCACAGTGACCCTCACACACTGACCCTCACACAGTGACCCTCACACAGTGACGCCACACACTCATCATCACACTGACCCTCACACAGTGACGCCACACACTCATCATCACAGTGACCCTCACACAGTGACCCTCACACAGTGACGCCACACACTCATCATCATCACAGTGACCCTCACACAGTGACCCTCACACAGTGACGCCACACACTCATCATCACACTGACTCTGTTAGTTTACATCTCTTTGTTTTCTCTTTCTGCAGTGTGTTTCAGATGAAGTCTTCAGCCAGTCAGGATGACTTCAAGATTAAGTTCCTGGTAGGTGAACGTGTGGTACGATGATTTCCGGCGGAGGTTACATCAGCATTTCTTCTTCAGTTTATTTCAGTGGTTTGGGATGTTACTGACTCGTATGACATGTTTGATATGAGGAACCCTCGCTGGAGATACAGTTACAGCATCTGAGTAGCTTCTGTTGACTAAACAGAGTAGAGGTTGTTGTCTGTGAAATCAGATATGTGTAGTTCCATTAGATACCTGTAGATGGCAGCATTTACATATGAGTAATAGGGTGATAGTTGCCTTGACAGAACTCCAAGATCACTATACCACTATCTATCTATCTCCCAAGGTATAGTGAGAGTGCCGCAGTGGTCTAAGGCACTGCATCGCAGTGCTAACTGTGCCACTATAGATCATGGTTCGAAGCCGGCCGCGACCGGGGGGACCAACATCGTCCAGGGTAGGGGAGGGAATGGCCGACAGGGATGTAGCTCAGTTGGTAGAGCATGGCGTTTGCAATGCCAGAGTTGTGGGTTCGATTCCCACGGAAAAACTGTAAGTCGCTCTGGATAAGAGCGTCTGCTAAATGACTAAAATGTATAGTTTATTACATTGAAGACATCATTAGACTTTTGTTTCATTATCCCCTCCCCCAGACGGAGCCTCGTCTGTCAGCCCAGATGAAGGCGGTATCAGCAGAGTACCTTGGTCCTGTGTTAGACCCGTCCACTAAGAACATCACCAAGAGCCTGGCCTCCCTGACAGACATCCAGGAGAACGGGACCAGTATGAGCGGCCTGAGCCTCACCCTCCCCATCTTCAGGGACCGGGTGTCCAGGACCATCAACCTGCCTGTCAGGGGACACACCTTGTGAGTCGTAGGCTATGGCGCACTGTAACTTCTGGGGAATAACAATATGGCAGATGGTGGCTTCAGAACAACGCCTGCTGGCCGCCTATATAGGGAACATATATGTCTGTGATAGCAGTAATTACCAATCCTAGCTGGCTATGGCTGTGCATGGCAGTGTTACATGCTAATGCTTATTCAATTCAGTTCAAGAGGCATTATTGGCATGGGAAACATATGTTTACATTGCCAAAGCAAGTGAAATGGATAAACAAAAGTGAAATAAACAATTCTCTCTCTCTCTCTCTCTCTCTCTCTCTCTCTCTCTCTCTCTCTCTCTCTCTCTCTCTCTCTCGCTCTCTCTCTCTCTCTGTCTCTGTCTCTATCTTTCTCTCTCTATCTCTCTCTCTGTCTCTCTTTCTCTCTCTATCTCTCTCTCTCTCTCTCTCTCTCTCTCTCTCTCTCTCTCTCTCTCTCTTTCTCTCTCTCTCTCTCTCTCTCTCTCTCTCTGTCTATCTCTCTCTCTCTCTCTCTCTCTCTCTATCTCTCTATCTCTCTCTCTCTCTCTCTCTCTCTCTCTCTCTCTCTCTCTCTCTCTCTCTCTCTCTCTCTCTCTCTCTCTCTCTCTCTCTCTCTGTGTATCAGTCCCAGACAGTCTCGGGGTGGTGACACCTCCCCTTTAACAAGGAGGAAGTCTTATGACCGAGGCCAGTCTTCCAGGTAGCTAACTCTCTCCCCAGTGATCACTAATCACTGTGTTGTTTTGTTCAATCTCCACATTCCCCTTTCCCTGTCTTCCTGCATTATGTTATTCCTGTTTAATGATCCATGTGAAATGTACTTCAAATAAATATGACTTGACTTCAATCAATCAATCCATTAATCAACCAATCAATCAATCCATTAATCAACCAATCAATCATTGAATATGAGACACAAACTTAACTCCCGAAAAGTAAGATGTTCTCATAATCTCCCGCATCTCTCCACCCCCTCCCCTCCACCTCTCCCCTCCTCCCCTCAATCCCTCTCCCCTATCACTCTCTCTCAGAAATGCTGATGGGTTCACTCCCCCCTCCTCCCCCCCTCTTAGAGCCCGGAACGACCGCAACGTCTTCTCAAGGCTCACCAGCAACCAGAGTCAGGGCTCTGCACTGGACAAGTAAGTACACACACACACACACACACACACACACACACACACACACACACTGTCACCTTGAGAAACCTCCAAAGCTCTTTGTTCTCTCAGCCAAACATCTTCCTCATCCGATCTTTACTTCCTGTCTGTCATTTCCTTTCTTTCATTGTTCTCCTTCTGAGTTGTTTTATGGTCCTATGGATGAAGATTAAGATCAGGGTTAACAGTCCATGTCTCATTTACCTCACCTGGTTTCTAGGTGTTATAATGGCAGCCATTCCCTTCTCCTGGGCTGGACAGTCTAGCTGCAGGTTTCTAGGTGTTATAATGTGAAGAATCTGGCTCTGCTCTCAATGGAACATGTTGACAATGGAAAAAAATACTTTCAGCGCTCGCTAATAGAAGACGTTTTAAAAATTGATTACCTAAAGCGCAATGAACAGGAAATCACAGTGTCCTCTTGTGTTCATTCCTCTTCTTAATCGATTCTAGTTCTCAGCTCTGGAAATGTCAGCAGTTAAATGTCAGCCTCTCTAAATTGTTTGTGTACTTTATAATCTTTATTAATCCTGATAGGTTGTGGCTTTTTTTGATCCCCTGATTGGTGTAGGAAGTGGTGGGTATTAAGTGTGTGCATGTGCGTGTGTGTATGTGTGTGTGTGTGTGTGTGTGTGTGTGTGTGTGTACTAAGGTAGGCTAGGGCTGCCTGAGGTTGCCTGTTGATTCTCATTATGTAAACCAGGAGTAGGTAATTGAGCTCAGAGGAACTGGCTAGCTTCCTCTTTGGGGATGGTGTCATTGGCAGCCATTTTGTTCCGATTGAGTTGAGGATGGTGGCTGGGTGATTGGAATAGATTGTTCTGGGGGGGGGGGGGGCATATTTCAGAAATGTGTTTCATTACATGGGTAATTGTTAGATGGGTTTATCTTATGAGGTTTTGTGACAGGTCTTTTTTTTAATGCTTTATGTCGTTTTACATGGTTTTTACATCAACATTGTTTTTGGAACACTTTTACATCCATCTGTGAGTATGCTTTGACAAAAATCAATTCAAGTTATTGTTTTTCTACGCACTGTTTGTGTGTGTGTTCACTTTGCTTTGATGCATTCTCAGTTCAAACTATTGTGCTCTAGCCTTCATCATAAGAATACATTTTTTCAAACTGTTTTACACATTACCATTTCTTCTGGAACATTTATATTTTAGTCATTTAGCAGATGCTCTTATCCAGAGCGACTTACAGTAAGTGAGTGCATACATTTTCATACTGGCCCCCCGTGGGAAACAAACCCACAACCCTGGCGTTGCAAGCGCCATGCTCTACCAACTGAGCTACAGGGGACTCTAAACACTGGAAATAAAATGTTTTCTGGGAATATTCCTGTTTTGAGAAACCCCTGACACTGAAAAGAAGACTCAGACAGCTGCTCTGCTCAAACATACGCTCTTGTCCACCCACCTCAAACATACACTCCTGTCCTCCCACCTCAAACTCTCCTGTCCTCCCACCTCAAACTCTCCTGTCCTCCCACCTCAAACTCTCCTGTCCTCCCACCTCAAACTCTCCTGTCCTCCCACCTCAAACATACACTCCTGTCCTCCCACCTCAAACTCTCCTGTCCTCCCACCTCAAACATACACTCCTGTCCTCCCACCTCAAACTCTCCTGTCCTCCCACCTCAAACTCTCCTGTCCTCCCACCTCAAACTCTCCTGTCCTCCCACCTCAAACTCTCCTGTCCTCCCACCTCAAACTCTCCTGTCCTCCCACCTCAAACATACACTCCTGTCCTCCCACCTCAAACTCTCCTGTCCTCCCACCTCAAACATACACTCCTGTCCTCCCACCTCAAACTCTCCTGTCCTCCCACCTCAAACTCTCCTGTCCTCCCACCTCAAACTCTCCTGTCCTCCCACCTCAAACATACACTCCTGTCCTCCCACCTCAAACTCTCCTGTCCTCCCACCTCAAACTCTCCTGTCCTCCCACCTCAAACTCTCCTGTCCTCCCACCTCAAACTCTCCTGTCCTCCCACCTCAAACTCTCCTGTCCTCCCACCTCAAACTCTCCTGTCCTCCCACCTCAAACATACACTCCTGTCCTCCCACCTCAAACATACGCTCCTGTCCTCCCACCTCAAACATACGCTCCTGTCCTCCCACCTCAAACATACGCTCCTGTCCTCCCACCTCAAACTCTCCTGTCCTCCCACCTCAAACTCTCCTGTCCTCCCACCTCAAACTCTCCTGTCCTCCCACCTCAAACATACGCTCCTGTCCTCCCACCTCAAACATACACTCCTGTCCTCCCACCTCAAACTCTCCTATCCTCCCACCTCAATCATACACTCCTGTCCTCCCACCTCAATCATACACTCCTGTCCTCCCACCTCAAACTCTCCTGTCCTCCCACCTCAAACTCTCCTGTCCTCCCACCTCAAACATACACTCCTGTCCTCCCACCTCAATCATACACTCCTGTCCTCCCACCTCAATCATACACTCCTGTCCTCCCACCTCAATCATACACTCCTGTCCTCCCACCTCAAACTCTCCTGTCCTCCCACCTCAAACTCTCCTGTCCTCCCACCTCAAACATACGCTCCTGTCCTCCCACCTCAAACTCTCCTGTCCTCCCACCTCAAACTCTCCTGTCCTCCCACCTCAAACATACGCTCCTGTCCTCCCACCTCAAACATACGCTCCTGTCCTCCCACCTCAAACTCTCCTGTCCTCCCACCTCAAACTCTCCTGTCCTCCCACCTCAAACTCTCCTGTCCTCCCACCTCAAATATACACTCCTGTCCTCCCACCTCAAACATACACTCCTGTCCTCCCACCTCAATCATACACTCCTGTCCTCCCACCTCAATCATACACTCCTGTCCTCCCACCTCAATCATACACTCCTGTCCTCCCACCTCAAACTCTCCTGTCCTCCCACCTCAAACTCTCCTGTCCTCCCACCTCAAACATACACTCCTGTCCTCCCACCTCAATCATACACTCCTGTCCTCCCACCTCAATCATACACTCCTGTCCTCCCACCTCAATCATACACTCCTGTCCTCCCACCTCAAACTCTCCTGTCCTCCCACCTCAAACTCTCCTGTCCTCCCACCTCAAACATACGCTCCTGTCCTCCCACCTCAAACTCTCCTGTCCTCCCACCTCAAACTCTCCTGTCCTCCCACCTCAAACATACGCTCCTGTCCTCCCACCTCAAATATACGCTCTTGTCCTCCCACCTCAAACTCTCCTGTCCTCCCACCTCAAACATACGCTCCTGTCCTCCCACCTCAAACATACACTCCTGTCCTCCCACCTCAAACATACACTCCTGTCCTCCCACCTCAAACTCTCCTGTCCTCCCACCTCATACACTCCTGTCCTCCCACCTCAAACATACGCTCCTGTCCTCCCACCTCCCAAAACAAAGACATCCCTATGGGCTTGGTACAAAACATTTAGTAGTTCTACAAAAACAGCTCAAAGATTCTCAGGGAAAAGTAACAACAGGTTCTGAATACTAGATGTAGCCAGAGCCAAATATATACTGTACATATGGCTCTGGGGGTAGTCTGGTTTCATATGGAGTACAATTGCACATTGCACCCATAGGTCAGTATGCTGGGCATTAATAACCATACCCCATAAACCTCATACAGTATTAAAAAGCAGATACTATGGCAGAATTTATGGAGGTTATATTGTTCTGTTGCCTACCAACAGCTTTGCTCCCTACAGAAATCACAATTACAATGACTGCTGAGCAATAAAATATTTATAGGATGTTCCAAATGGCACCCTATTCCATTTATAGTGCACTACTTTTCACACACTTGTCAGTGTTTTCCCTACTTACAACTCAGGGAATAGGCGGTACACCGGAGCAGATCTTTCCCACAGAGACAGCTAACTAAGAGTGGGTGGGTTC
This sequence comes from Coregonus lavaretus, assembly GCF_964263955.1. Lineage (NCBI taxonomy): Eukaryota > Metazoa > Chordata > Actinopteri > Salmoniformes > Salmonidae > Coregonus > Coregonus lavaretus. Next base: position 16,334 of record NW_028162553.1, read on the forward strand.
TCCTGTGATGTCCAGTCTGATTGACAACCCTGTTCTCCAATCAACTGCGTTCTCCCTGCTGATAACCCAAATCCCTCTCCCAGCCTTGCCCCTTCCTCTTCCTTTACTTCCTGGTTCCTTGGAAACCCCACCCCCAATCCCAATTAGCCCTTCCTCTCCAACTGTACTTCTGTTTTATCCCTTACTGTTCTGTACGTATCCCTTCCTTCTTTAACCCAGACCCAAACCCCTAAACTTTATGGATAACCTTACCTCCCCTAATCCTAAACCTGATCTTGCCATTGGCTAGTGGCTAGTCTGAGTGGCAGATGTTGTTTCTGCTGTGGGCAGTTCTAATGTTGCTGTCTTGTCACAGGCTGGAACAGACTGTCACACAGGCTAGCCATCCCCTATTCCCTATCCCGGAACCTAACCCTAACCCAAACCTAACCCTAACCCTAACCTAACCCTAACCCTAACCTAACCCTAACCCTAACCCTAACCTAACCCTAACCCTAACCTAACCCTAACCCAAAACTTATCCCTAGCAGTATAACTCTTTCTCCTCTAGCCATAGTGCTCAATATGCTCCTAACTTATTTTCCTCTCCTAACCCTGCTCCTCTCTTCTCCTCTCCTAACCCTGTGCCTCTCCTCTCCTAACCCTGCTCCTCTCTTCTCCTCTCCTAACCCTGCGCCTCTCCTCTCCTCTCCTAACCCTGCGCCTCTCCTCTCCTCTCCTAACCCTGCTCCTCTCCTCTCCTAACCCTGCGCCTCTCCTCTCCTCTCCTAACCCTGCTCCTATCTTCTCCTCTCCTAAACCTGCTCCTCTCTTCTCCTCTTCTAACCCTGCGCCTCTCCTCTCCTAACCCTGCTCCTCTCCTCTCCTAACCCTGCGCCTCTCCTCTCCTCTCCTAACCCTGCTCCTTTCCTCTCCTAACCTGGCTCTCTCCTCTCCTAACCTGCTCATATCTTCTCTTCTCCTAACCCTGCTCCTCTCTTCTAATCTCCTAACCCTGCTCCTCTCTTCTCCTCTCCTAACCCTGCTCCTCTCCTCTCCTCTCCTAACCCTGCTCCTCTCCTCTCCTCTCTTAACCCTGCTCCTCGCCTCTCCTCTCCTAACCCTGCTCCTCTACTCTCCTCTCCTAACCCTGCTCCTCTCCTCTCCTCTCCTCTCCTCTCCTAACCCTGCTCCTATCTTCTCCTCTCCTAACCCTGCTCTTCTCCTCTCCTAACCCTTCTCCTATCTTCTCCTCTCCTAACCCTGCGCCTCTCCTCTCCTAACCCTGCTCCTCTCTTCTCCTCTCCTAACCCTGCTCCTCGCCTCTCATCTCCTAACCTTGCTCCTCTTTCTCCTCTCCTAACCCTGCTACTCGCCTTGCTCGCCTCGCCTCTCCTCTCCTAACCTGCTCCTCTCCTCTCCTCTCCTAACCCTGCTCCTATCTTCTCCTCTCCTAACCCTGCTCTTCTCCTCTCCTCTCCTAACCCTGCTCTCCTCTCTTAACCCTGCTCCTCGCCTCGCCTCTCTCTCCTCCCCCTGCTCCTCTCCTCTCTAACCCTGTCTCTTCTCCTCTCCTAACCCTGCTCCTATCTTCTCCTCTCCTAACCCTGCTCTTCTCCTCTCCTAACCCTGCTTCCTATCTTCTCCTCTCCTAACCCTGTGCCTCTTCTCTCCTCTCCTAACCTTGCTCCTCTCTTCTCCTCTCCTAACCCTGCACCTCTCCTCTCCTCTCTTAAAACCTGCTCCTCTCCTCTCCTAACCCTGCTCCTCTCCTCTCCTCTCCTAACCCTGCCTCCTCTCCTCTCCTAACCCTGCTCTTCTCCTCTCCTAACCCTGCTCCTATCTTCTCCTCTCCTAACCCGTGTCTCTCTCCTCTCCTAACCCTGCTCCTCGCCTCTCCTCTTCTCTCCTAACCCTGCTCTTCTCCTCTCCTAACCTTGCTCCTCTCTTCGCCTCTCCTAACCCTGCTACTCGCCTCGCCTCTCCTCTCCCTCCTAACCCTGCTCCTCTCCTCTCCTCTACTAACCCTGCTCTCCTCCTCTCCTCTCCTAACCCTGCTCCTCTCCTCTCCTAACCCTGCTCCTATCTTCTCCTCTCCTAACCCTGCTCTTCTCTCTCCTAACCCTGCTCCTATCTTCATCTTTCCTAACCCTGCTTCTCTCCTCTTCTGCTTCTCTCCTCTCCTAACTCTCCTCTCCTCTTCTCCTAACCCTACTCTAACCCTGCTCCTCTCCTGTTCTGTCTTCAGGTCGGATGACAGCGACTCCTCTCTCTCTGAGGTTCTCAGGTAGAGATATCTATCTGTCTCTGCAATTCTGTCT
>NW_028162552.1:0-44903 GCF_964263955.1 Coregonus lavaretus
TGGGGTCATCTTCTACAGAAAGGGTACGGAGAGGAGAGGGGGGGGGGGGGCTGTCGCTCTGGGGTCATCTTCTACAGAAAGGGTACGGAGAGGAGGGGGGGGGGGGGGGCTGTCACTCTGGGGTCATCTTCTACAGAAAGGGTACGGAGAGGAGAGGGGGGGGGGGGGGCTGTCACTCTGGGGTCATCTTCTACAGAAAGGGGGAGAGGAGAGGGGGGGGGGGCTGTCACTCTGGGGTCATCTTCTACAGAAAGGGTACGGAGAGGAGAGGGGGGGGGGGGGCTGTCACTCTGGGGTCATCTTCTACAGAAAGGGTACGGAGAGGAGGGGGGGGGGGGGGGGGCTGTCACTCTGGGGTCATCTTCTACAGAAAGGGTACGGAGAGGAGAGGGGGGGGGGGGCTGTCACTCTGGGGTCATCTTCTACAGAAAGGGTACGGAGAGGAGGGGGGGGGGGGGGGGCTGTCACTCTGGGGTCATCTTCTACAGAAAGGGTACGGAGAGGAGAGGGGGGGGGGGCTGTCACTCTGGGGTCATCTTCTACAGAAAGGGTACGGAGAGGAGGGGGGGGGGGGGGGGCTGTCACTCTGGGGTCATCTTCTACAGAAAGGGTACGGAGAGGAGGGGGGGGGGGGGGCTGTCACTCTGGGGTCATCTTCTACAGAAAGGGTACGGGGGGGGGGGGGCTGTCGCTCTGGGGTCATCTTCTACAGAAAGGGTACGGAGGGGGGGGGGGGGGCTGTCGCTCTGGGGTCATCTTCTACAGAAAGGGTACGGAGAGGAGAGGGGGGGGGCTGTCGCTCTGGGGTCATCTTCTACAGAAAGGGTACGGAGAGGAGAGGGGGGGGGCTGTCGCTCTGGGGTCATCTTCTACAGAAAGGGTACCGGGGGGGGGGGGGGGGGCTGTCGCTCTGGGGTCATCTTCTACAGAAAGGGTACGGAGAGGGGGGGGGGGGGGGGGCTGTCGCTCTGGGGTCATCTTCTACAGAAAGGGTACGGAGGGGGGGGGGGGCTGTCGCTCTGGGGTCATCTTCTACAGAAAGGGTACGGAGAGGAGAGGGGGGGCTGTCGCTCTGGGGTCATCTTCTACAGAGAGGGTACGGAGGGGGGGGGGCTGTCGCTCTGGGGTCATCTTCTACAGAAAGGGTACGGAGAGGAGAGGGGGGGGGGGGCTGTCGCTCTGGGGTCATCTTCTACAGAAAGGGGGGGGGGGGGGCTGTCGCTCTGGGGTCATCTTCTACAGAAAGGGTACGGAGAGGAGAGGGGGGGGGCTGTCGCTCTGGGGTCATCTTCTAAAGAAAGGGTACGGAGAGGGGGGGGCTGTCACTCTGGGGTCATCTTCTACAGAAAGGGTACGGAGAGGAGAGGGGGGGGGGGGGGCTGTCGCTCTGGGGTCATCTTCTACAGAAAGGGTACGGAGAGGAGGGGGGGGGGCTGTCGCTCTGGGGTCATCTTCTACAGAAAGGGGGGGGGGGGGGGGGGCTGTCGCTCTGGGGTCATCTTCTACAGAAAGGGGGGGGGGGGGGGGGCTGTCGCTCTGGGGTCATCTTCTACAGAAAGGGGGGGAGGGGGGGGGGCTGTCACTCTGGGGTCATCTTCTACAGAAAGGGTACGGAGGGGGGGGGCTGTCGCTCTGGGGTCATCTTCTACAGAAAGGGTACGGAGAGGAGGGGGGGGGGGGCTGTCGCTCTGGGGTCATCTTCTACAGAAAGGGTACGGAGAGGAGAGGGGGGCTGTCGCTCTGGGGTCATCTTCTACAGAAAGGGTACGGAGAGGAGGGGGGGGGGGGCTGTCGCTCTGGGGTCATCTTCTACAGAAAGGGTACGGAGAGGAGAGGGGGGGGGGGGGGCTGTCGCTCTGGGGTCATCTTCTACAGAAAGGGTACGGAGGGGGGGGGGCTGTCGCTCTGGGGTCATCTTCTACAGAAAGGGTACGGAGGGGGGGGGGATGTCGCTCTGGGGTCATCTTCTACAGAAAGGGTACGGGGGGGGGCTGTCACTCTGGGGTCATCTTCTACAGAGGGGGGGGGGGGGGGGGTGTTTCAGTCTCAAACAGAGAGGTTTAGTGTGTGTATCCATGTTGGTTTCTCTCTCTTTCCCTCTCTGTGTGGGGGTGTCCTCCAGGAGTACGTAGTGTGGACCCGAAGGGAAAGGAGACTCTGTATAATCTGGAGTCTCTCATCAACCAGGCAGTGTTCCCAGGACTACAGGGAGGACCCCACAACCACGCCATCGCAGGTACAGGCACCTCTCTGGACACCTATATTGGCTTTATATACAGGCACCTAGACAGACATCCCCCAAGGCTTTATATACAGGCACCTAGACAGACATCTCCCAAGGCTTTATATACAGGCACCTAGACAGACATCCCCCAAGGCTTTATATACAGGCACCTAGACAGACATCTCCCAAGGCTTTATATACAGGCACCTAGACAGACATCTCCCAAGGCTTTATATACAGGCACCTAGACAGACATCTCCCAAGGCTTTATATACAGGCACCTAGACAGACATCTCCCAAGGCTTTATATACAGGCACCTAGACAGACATCTCCCAAGGCTTTATATACAGGCACCTAGACAGACATCTCCCAAGGCTTTATATACAGGCACCTAGACAGACATCTCCCAAGGCTTTATATACAGGCACCTAGACAGACATCACCCAAGGCTTTATATACAGGCACCTAGACAGACATCTCCCAAGGCTTTATATACAGGCACCTAGACAGACATCTCCCAAGGCTTTATATACAGGCACCTAGACAGACATCTCCCAAGGCTTTATATACAGGCACCTAGACAGACATCTCCCAAGGCTTTATATACAGTGGGGCAAAAAAGTATTTAGTCAGCCACCAATTGTGCAAGTTCTCCCACTTAAAAAGATGAGAGAGGCCTGTAATTTTCATCATAGGTACACGTCAACTATGACAGACAAATTGAGAAAAAAAAATCCAGAAAATCACATTGTAGGATTTTTAATGAATTTATTTGCAAATTATGGTGGAAAATAAGTATTTGGTCACCTACAAACAAGCAAGATTTCTGGCTCTCACAGACCTGTAACTTCTTCTTTAAGAGGCTCCTCTGTCCTCCACTCGTTACCTGTATTAATGGCACTTGTTTGAACTTGTTATCAGTATAAAAGACACCTGTCCACAACCTCAAACAGTCACACTCCAAACTCCACTATGGCCAAGACCAAAGAGCTGTCAAAGGACACCAGAAACAAAATTGTAGACCTGCACCAGGCTGGGAAGATTGAATCTGCAATAGGTAAGCAGCTTGGTTTGAAGAAATCAACTGTGGGAGCAATTATTAGGAAATGGAAGACATACAAGACCACTGATAATCTCCCTCGATCTGGGGCTCCACGCAAGATCTCACCCCGTGGGGTCAAATTGATCACAAGAACGGTGAGCAAAAATCCCAGAACCACACGGGGGGACCTAGTGAATGACCTGCAGAGAGCTGGGACCAAAGTAACAAAGCCTACCATCAGTAACACACTACGCCGCCAGGGACTCAAATCCTGCAGTGCAAGACGTGTCCCCCTGCTTAAGCCAGTACATGTCCAGGCCCGTCTGAAGTTTGCTAGAGTGCATTTGGATGATCCAGAAGAGGATTGGGAGAATGTCATATGGTCAGATGAAACCAAAATATAACTTTTTGGTAAAAACTCAACTCGTCGTGTTTGGAGGACAAAGAATGCTGAGTTGCATCCAATGAACACCATACCTACTGTGAAGCATGGGGGTGGAAACATCATGCTTTGGGGCTGTTTTTCTGCAAAGGGACCAGGACGACTGATCCGTGTAAAGGAAAGAATGAATGGGGCCATGTATCGTGAGATTTTGAGTGAAAACCTCCTTCCATCAGCAAGGGCATTGAAGATGAAACGTGGCTGGGTCTTTCAGCATGACAATGATCCCAAACACACCGCCCGGGCAACGAAGGAGTGGCTTCGTAAGAAGCATTTCAAGGTCCTGGAGTGGCCTAGCCAGTCTCCAGATCTCAACCCCATAGAAAATCTTTGGAGGGAGTTGAAAGTCCGTGTTGCCCAGCGACAGCCCCAAAACATCACTGCTCTAGAGGAGATCTGCATGGAGGAATGGGCCAAAATACCAGCAACAGTGTGTGAAAACCTTGTGAAGACTTACAGAAAACGTTTGACCTGTGTCATTGCCAACAAAGGGTATATAACAAAGTATTGACAAAACTTTTGTTATTGACCAAATACTTATTTTCCACCATAATTTGCAAATAAATTCATTAAAAAATCCTATAATGTGATTTTCTGGATTTTTTTTTCTCATTTTGTCTTTCATAGTTGACGTGTACCTATGATGAAAATTACAGGCCTCTCTCATCTTTTTAAGTGGGAGAACTTGCACAATTGGTGGCTGACTAAATACTTTTTTGCCCCACTGTACAGGCACCTAGACAGACATCTCCCAAGGCTTTATATACAGGCACCTAGACAGACATCTCCAAGGCTTTATATACAGGCACCTAGACAGACATCTCCCAAGGCTTTATATACAGGCACCTAGACAGACATCACCCAAGGCTTTATATACAGGCACCTAGACAGACATCTCCCAAGGCTTTATATACAGGCACCTAGACAGACATCTCCCAAGGCTTTATATACAGGCACCTAGACAGACATCTCCCAAGGCTTTATATACAGGCACCTAGACAGACATCTCCCAAGGATTTATATACAGGCACCTAGACAGACATCTCCCAAGGCTTTATATACAGGCACCTAGACAGACATCACCCAAGGCTTTATATACAGGCACCTAGACAGACATCTCCCAAGGCTTTATATACAGGCACCTAGACAGACATCTCCCAAGGCTTTATATACAGGCACCTAGATGACCTATGACACCTCACAACCACACTATGACACCTCACAACCACACTATGACACCTCACAACCACACTATGACACCTCACAACCACGCTATGACACCTCACAACCACACTATGACACCTCACAACCACACTATGACACCTCACAACCACACTATGACACCTCACAACCACACTATGACACCTCACAACCACACTATGACAGGTAAAGTAGCTATGACACCTCACAACCACACTATGACACCTCACAACCACACTGTGACAGGTAAAGTAGCTAGGACACCTCACAACCACACTATGACACCTCACAACCACACTATGACACCTCACAACCACACTATGACACCTCACAACCACGCTATGACACCTCACAACCACACTATGACACCTCACAACCACACTATGACACCTCACAACCACACTATGACACCTCACAACCACACTATGACACCTCACAACCACACTATGACAGGTAAAGTAGCTAGGACACCTCACAACCACACTATGACACCTCACAACCACACTATGACAGGTAAAGTAGCTAGGACACCTCACAACCACACTATGACACCTCACAACCACACTATGACAGGTAAAGTAGCTAGGACACCTCACAACCACACTATGACAGGTAAAGTAGCTAGGACACCTCACAACCACACTATGACACCTCACAACCACACTATGACAGGTAAAGTAGCTAGGACACCTCACAACCACACTATGACATCTCACAACCACACTATGACAGGTAAAGTAGCTAGGACACCTCACAACCACACTATGACACCTCACAACCACACTATGACAGGTAAAGTAGCTAGGACACCTCACAACCACACTATGACACCTCACAACCACACTATGACAGGTAAAGTAGCTAGGACACCTCACAACCACACTATGACACCTCACAACCACACTATGACACCTCACAACCACACTATGACACCTCACAACCACACTATGACACCTCACAACCACACTATGACAGGTAAAGTAGCTATGACACCTCACAACCACACTATGACAGGTAAAGTAGCTAGGACACCTCACAACCACACTATGACACCTCACAACCACACTATGACACCTCACAACCACACTATGACAGGTAAAGTAGCTATGACACCTCACAACCACACTATGACACCTCACAACCACACTATGACACCTCACAACCACACTATGACAGGTAAAGTAGCTAGGACACCTCACAACCACACTATGACAGGTAAAGTAGCTAGGACACCTCACAACCACACTATGACACCTCACAACCACACTATGACATCTCACAACCACACTATGAGACCTCACAACCACACTATGACAGGTAAAGTAGCTAGGACACCTCACAACCACACTATGACACCTCACAACCACACTATGACACCTCACAACCACACTATGACAGGTAAAGTAGCTATGACACCTCACAACCACACTATGACAGGTAAAATAGCTAGGACACCTCACAACCACACTATGACACCTCACAACCACACTATGACAGGTAAAGTAGCTAGGACACCTCACAACCACACTATGACATCTCACAACCACACTATGACACCTCACAACCACACTATGACACCTCACAACCACACTATGACAGGTAAAATAGCTAGGACACCTCACAACCACACTATGACATCTCACAACCACACTATGACACCTCACAACCACACTATGACAGGTAAAATAGCTAGGACACCTCACAACCACACTATGACATCTCACAACCACACTATGACACCTCACAACCACACTATGACACCTCACAACCACACTATGACAGGTAAAGTAGCTATGACACCTCACAACCACACTATGACAGGTAAAGTAGCTAGGACACCTCACAACCACACTATGACACCTCACAACCACACTATGACACCTCACAACCACACTGTGACAGGTAAAGTAGCTAGGACACCTCACAACCACACTATGACACCTCACAACCACACTGTGACAGGTAAAATAGCTAGGACACCTCACAACCACACTATGACAGGTAAAGTAGCTATGACACCTCACAACCACACTATGACACCTCACAACCACACTATGACAGGTAAAATAGCTAGGACACCTCACAACCACACTATGACACCTCACAACCACACTATGACAGGTAAAATAGCTAGGACACCTCACAACCACACTATGACATCTCACAACCACACTATGACATCTCACAACCACACTATGACACCTCACAACCACACTATGACAGGTAAAGTAGCTATGACACCTCAACCACACTATGACACCTAACAACCACACTATGACACCTCACAACCACACTATGACACCTCACAACCACACTATGACACCTCACAACCACACTATGACAGGTAAAGTAGCTAGGACACCTCACAACCACACTATGACAGGTAAAGTAGCTAGGACACCTCACAACCACACTATGACACCTCACAACCACACTATGACAGGTAAAATAGCTAGGACACCTCACAACCACACTATGACATCTCACAACCACACTATGACACCTCACAACCACACTATGACATCTCACAACCACACTATGACAGGTAAAATAGCTAGGACACCTCACAACCACACTATGACACCTCACAACCACACTATGACACCTCACAACCACACTATGACACCTCACAACCACACTATGACACCTCACAACCACACTATGACACCTCACAACCACACTATGACAGGTAAAGTAGCTAGGACACCTCACAACCACACTATGACACCTCACAACCACACTATGACAGGTAAAATAGCTAGGACACCTCACAACCACACTATGACACCTCACAACCACACTATGACACCTCACAACCACACTATGACACCTCACAACCACACTATGACAGGTAAAGTAGCTAGGACACCTCACAACCACACTATGACACCTCACAACCACACTATGACAGGTAAAATAGCTAGGACACCTCACAACCACACTATGACACCTCACAACCACACTATGACACCTCACAACCACACTATGACAGGTAAAATAGCTAGGACACCTCACAACCACACTATGACACCTCACAACCACACTATGACAGGTAAAATAGCTAGGACACCTCACAACCACACTATGACACCTCACAACCACACTATGACAGGTAAAGTAGCTAGGACACCTCACAACCACACTATGACACCTCACAACCACACTATGACACCTCACAACCACACTATGACACCTCACAACCACACTATGACACCTCACAACCACACTATGACACCTCACAACCACACTATGACACCTCACAACCACACTATGACACCTCACAACCACACTATGACACCTCACAACCACACTATGACACCTCACAACCACACTATGACACCTCACAACCACACTATGACACCTCACAACCACACTATGACACCTCACAACCACACTATGACACCTCACAACCACACTATGACACCTCACAACCACACTATGACACCACACAACCACACTATGACACCTCACAACCACACTATGACATCTCACAACCACACTATGACACCTCACAACCACACTATGACAGGTAAAGTAGCTAGGACACCTCACAACCACACTATGACACCTCACAACCACACTATGACAGGTAAAGTAGCTAGGACACCTCACAACCACACTATGACACCTCACAACCACACTATGACATCTCACAACCACACTATGACACCTCACAACCACACTATGACACCTCACAACCACACTATGACACCTCACAACCACACTATGACACCTCACAACCACACTATGACACCTCACAACCACTCTATGACAGGTAAAGTAGCTATGACACCTCACAACCACACTATGACACCTCACAACCACACTATGACACCTCACAACCACACTATGACACCTCACAACCACACTATGACAGGTAAAGTAGCTAGGACACCTCACAACCACACTATGACATCTCACAACCACACTATGACATCTCACAACCACACTATGACACCTCACAACCACTCTATGACACCTCACAACCACTCTATGACACCTCACAACCACACTATGACAGGTAAAGTAGCTAGGTCATCTCACAACCACACTATGACACCTCACAACCACACTATGACACCTCACAACCACTCTATGACAGGTAAAGTAGCTATGACACCTCACAACCACACTATGACACCTCACAACCACACTATGACACCTCACAACCACACTATGACACCTCACAACCACACTATGACACCTCACAACCACACTATGACACCTCACAACCACGCTATGACACCTCACAACCACACTATGACAGGTAAAGTAGCTAGGTCATCTCACAACCACACTATGACACCTCACAACCACACTATGACACCTCACAACCACACTATGACACCTCACAACCACACTATGACAGGTAAAGTAGCTAGGTCATCTCACAACCACACTATGACACCTCACAACCACACTATGACACCTCACAACCACACTATGACAGGTAAAGTAGCTAGGACACCTCACAACCACACTATGACACCTCACAACCACACTATGACAGGTAAAGTAGCTAGGTCATCTCACAACCACACTATGACACCTCACAACCACACTATGACACCTCACAACCACACTATGACAGGTAAAGTAGCTAGGTCATCTCACAACCACACTATGACACCTCACAACCACACTATGACACCTCACAACCACACTATGACACCTCACAACCACACTATGACAGGTAAAGTAGCTAGGACACCTCACAACCACACTATGACACCTCACAACCACACTATGACACCTCACAACCACACTATGACAGGTAAAGTAGCTAGGTCATCTCACAACCACACTGTGTGTGTGTGGTGTCCTAATGTACAGTGCATTGGGAAATTATTCAGACCCCTTGACTTTTTCCACATTTTGTTATGTTACAGCCTTATTCTAAAATGGATTAAATAAAAATGTCATCAATTTACACACAATACCCCATAATGACAAAGTGAAAGTTTTTTATACATTTTTGTAAATGTATAAAAAATAATTAAAACAGAAATACCTTATTTACGTAAGTATTCAGACCCTTTGCTATGAGACTCGAAATTGAGCTCAGGTACATCCTGTTTCCATTGATCATCCTTGAGATGTTTCTACAACTTGATTGGAGTCCACCTGTTGTAAATTCAATTGATTGGACATGATTTGGAAAGGCACACACCTGTCTATATAAGGTCCCACAGTTGGCAGTGCATGTCAGAGCAAAAACCAAGCTATGAATTGTCCGTAGAGAACCGAGACAGGATTGTGTAGAGGCACAGATCTGTGGATGGGTACCAAAACATTTCTGCAGCATTGAAGGTCCCCAAGAACACAGTGGCCTCCATCATTCTTAAATGGAAGAAGTTTAGAACTATCAAGACACTTCCCAGAGCTGGCCGCCCGGCCAAACTGAGCAATCGCGGGAGAAGGGCCTTTGGTCAGGGAGGTGACCAAGGACCCGATAGTCACTCTGACAGAGCTCCAGAGTTCCTCTGTAGAGATGGGAGAACCTTCCAGAAGGACAACCACCTCTGCAGCACTCCACCAATCAGGCCTTTATGGTAGAGTGGCCAGACGGAAGCCACTCCTTAGTAAAAGGCACATGACAGCCAACTTGGAGTTTGCCAAAAGGCACCTAAAGACTCTCAGACCATGAGATACAAGATTCTCTGGTCTGACGAAACCAAGATTGAACTCTTTAGCCTGAATGCCAGGCGTCACGTCTGTAGGAAACCTGGCACCATCCCTACGGTGAAGCATGATGGTGGTAGCATCATGCTGTGGGGATGTTTTCCAGCGGCAGGGACTGGAAGACTAGTCAGGATCGAGGGAAAGATGAACGACGGAGCAAAGTACAGAGAGATCCTTGATGAAAACCTGCTCCAGAGCGCTCAGGACCTCAGACTGGGGCGAAGGTTCACCTTCCAACAGGACAACGACCCTAAGCACACAGCCAAGACAATGCAGGAGTGGCTTCGGGACAAGTCTCTGAATGACCTTGAGTGGCCCAGCCAGAGCCTGGACTTGAACCCGATCTAACATCTCTGGAGAGACCTGAAAATAGCTGTGCAGCGACGCTCCCCATCCAACCTGACTGGGAGAAACTCCCCAAATACAGGTGTGCCAAGCTTGTAGCGTCATACCCAAGAAGACTCGAGGCTGTATTCGCTGCCAAAGGTGCTTCAACAAAGTACTGAGTAAAGGGTCTGAATACTTATGTAAATGTGATATTTGTTTTTTATTTGTAATACATTTGCAAAAAAATTCTACAAACCTGTTTTTGCTTTGTCATTATGGGGTACTGTGTGTAGATTGATGAGGGGGGGAAAAACTATGTAATCCATTTTAGAATAAGGCTGGAAAAAGTCAAGGGGTCTGAATACTTTCCGAAGGCACTGTATGTGTGACTCCTGGTGTGGTGGTGGCCTGGAGCAGGCTCTGAACCCAGAGTTTAAGGGTTAATGTGTGTTAATGTATGTTAATGTGTGTTAATGTATGTTAATGTCTGTTAATGTGGGTTAGTGTGTGTAATTGTGTGTAATTGTGTGTTAATGTGTGTTAATGTGTGTTAATGTGTGTTAATGTGTGTTAATGTGTGTTTAATGTGTGTTTAATGTGTGTTTAATGTGTGTTTAATGTGTGTTTAATGTGTGTTTAATGTGTGTTAGTGTGTGTTAATGTGTGTTAATGTGTGTTAATGTATGTTAATGTCTGTTAATGTGGGTTAGTGTGTGTAATTGTGTGTAATTGTGTGTTAATGTGTGTTAATGTGTGTTAATGTGTGTTAATGTGTGTTTAATGTGTGTTTAATGTGTGTTTAATGTGTGTTTAATGTGTGTTTAATGTGTGTTTAATGTGTGTTTAATGTGTGTTTAATGTGTGTTAATGTGTGTTAATGTGTGTTTAATGTGTGTTAATGTGTGTTAGTGTGTGTTTAATGTGTGTTAATGTGTGTTTAATGTGTGTTAATGTGTGTTAGTGTGTGTTAATGTGTGTTAATGTGTGTTAATGTGTCTCCAGGTGTTGCGGTGGCCCTGAAGCAGGCTTTGACCCCAGAGTTTAAGGCATATCAGTACCAGGTGCTCTCTAACTGCAGAGCTATGGCCAACGCCCTCATCAACCACGGGTACAAGATCGTCACCGGTGAGACAATAATGTTGTGGTTAACAGACTTAACACCTGCGTTGGACCACACTGTAACCCAGCGTTGCCCAAACTGGCTCCTGGGGACCCCAAGGGGTGAATATTTGGGGTTTTGCCCGAGCACTTGTGTAATGCTAGTTTGGGAAACGCTGCTGTTAGGGATGGGCTCAGTTATTAACCCTGTGTGTTAACTAGGGATGGGCTCAGTTATTAACCCTGTGTGTTAACTAGGGATGGGCTCAGTTAATAACCCTGTGTGTTAACTAGGGATGGGCTCAGTTATTAACCCTGTGTGTTAACTAGGGATGGGCTCAGTTATTAACCCTGTGTGTTAACTAGGGATGGGCTCGGTTATTAACCCTGTGTGTTAACTAGGGATGGGCTCAGTTATTAACCCTGTGTGTTAACTAGGGATGGGCTCGGTTATTAACCCTGTGTGTTAACTAGGGATGGGCTCAGTTATTAACCCTGTGTGTTAACTAGGGATGGGCTCAGTTATTAACCCTGTGTGTTAACTAGGGATGGGCTCAGTTATTAACCCTGTGTGTTAACTAGGGATGGGCTCAGTTATTAACCCTGTGTGTTAACTAGGGATGGGCTCAGTTATTAACCCTGTGTGTTAACTAGGGATGGGCTCAGTTATTAACCCTGTGTGTTAACTAGGGATGGGCTCAGTTATTAACCCTGTGTGTTAACTAGGGATGGGCTCAGTTATTAACCCTGTGTGTTAACTAGGGATGGGCTCAGTTATTAACCCTGTGTGTTAACTAGGGATGGGCACAGTTATTAACCCTGTGTGTTAACTAGGGATGGGCTCAGTTATTAACCCTGTGTGTTAACTAGGGATGGGCTCAGTTATTAACCCTGTGTGTTAACTAGGGATGGGCTCAGTTATTAACCCTGTGTGTTAACTAGGGATGGGCTCAGTTATTAACCCTGTGTGTTAACTAGGGATGGGCTCAGTTATTAACCCTGTGTGTTAACTAGGGATGGGCTCAGTTATTAACCCTGTGTGTTAACTAGGGATGGGCTCAGTTATTAACCCTGTGTGTTAACTAGGGATGGGCTCAGTTATTAACCCTGTGTGTTAACTAGGGATGGGCTCAGTTATTAACCCTGTGTGTTAACTAGGGATGGGCTCGGTTATTAACCCTGTGTGTTAACTAGGGATGGGCTCGGTTATTAACCCTGTGTGTTAACTAGGGACGGGCTCAGTTATTAACCCTGTGTGTTAACTAGGGATGGGCTCAGTTATTAACCCTGTGTGTTAACTAGGGATGGGCTCAGTTATTAACCCTGTGTGTTAACTAGGGACGGGCTCAGTTATTAACCCTGTGTGTTAACTAGGGATGGGCTCAGTTATTAACCCTGTGTGTTAACTAGGGATGGGCTCAGTTATTAACCCTGTGTGTTAACTAGGGATGGGCTCAGTTGTTAACCCTGTGTGTTAACTAGGGATGGGCTCAGTTATTAACCCTGTGTGTTAACTAGGGATGGGCTCAGTTATTAACCCTGTGTGTTAACTAGGGATGGGCTCAGTTATTAACCCTGTGTGTTAACTAGGGATGGGCTCAGTTATTAACCCTGTGTGTTAACTAGGGACGGGCTCAGTTATTAACCCTGTGTGTTAACTAGGGATGGGCTCAGTTATTAACCCTGTGTGTTAACTAGGGATGGGCTCAGTTATTAACCCTGTGTGTTAACTAGGGATGGGCTCAGTTATTAACCCTGTGTGTTAACTAGGGATGGGCTCAGTTATTAACCCTGTGTGTTAACTAGGGATGGGCACGGTTATTAACCCTGTGTGTTAACTAGGGATGGGCTCAGTTATTAACCCTGTGTGTTAACTAGGGATGGGCTCAGTTATTAACCCTGTGTGTTAACTAGGGATGGGCTCAGTTATTAACCCTGTGTGTTAACTAGGGATGGGCTCAGTTATTAACCCTGTGTGTTAACTAGGGATGGGCTCAGTTATTAACCCTGTGTGTTAACTAGGGATGGGCTCAGTTATTAACCCTGTGTGTTAACTAGGGATGGGCTCAGTTATTAACCCTGTGTGTTAACTAGGGATGGGCTCAGTTATTAACCCTGTGTGTTAACTAGGGATGGGCTCAGTTATTAACCCTGTGTGTTAACTAGGGATGGGCACAGTTATTAACCCTGTGTGTTAACTAGGGATGGGCTCAGTTATTAACCCTGTGTGTTAACTAGGGATGGGCTCAGTTATTAACCCTGTGTGTTAACTAGGGATGGGCTCAGTTATTAACCCTGTGTGTTAACTAGGGATGGGCTCAGTTATTAACCCTGTGTGTTAACTAGGGATGGGCTCGGTTATTAACCCTGTGTGTTAACTAGGGATGGGCTCGGTTATTAACCCTGTGTGTTAACTAGGGACGGGCTCAGTTATTAACCCTGTGTGTTAACTAGGGATGGGCTCAGTTATTAACCCTGTGTGTTAACTAGGGATGGGCTCAGTTATTAACCCTGTGTGTTAACTAGGGACGGGCTCAGTTATTAACCCTGTGTGTTAACTAGGGATGGGCTCAGTTATTAACCCTGTGTGTTAACTAGGGATGGGCTCAGTTATTAACCCTGTGTGTTAACTAGGGATGGGCTCAGTTGTTAACCCTGTGTGTTAACTAGGGATGGGCTCAGTTATTAACCCTGTGTGTTAACTAGGGATGGGCACGGTTATTAACCCTGTGTGTTAACTAGGGATGGGCTCAGTTATTAACCCTGTGTGTTAACTAGGGATGGGCTCAGTTATTAACCCTGTGTGTTAACTAGGGATGGGCTCGGTTATTAACCCTGTGTGTTAACTAGGGATGGGCTCAGTTATTAACCCTGTGTGTTAACTAGGGATGGGCACGGTTATTAACCCTGTGTGTTAACTAGGGATGGGCTCAGTTATTAACCCTGTGTGTTAACTAGGGATGGGCTCAGTTATTAACCCTGTGTGTTAACTAGGGATGGGCTCAGTTATTAACCCTGTGTGTTAACTAGGGACGGGCTCAGTTGTTAACCCTGTGTGTTAACTAGGGACGGGCTCAGTTGTTAACCCTGTGTGTTAACTAGGGACGGGCTCAGTTGTTAACCCTGTGTGTTAACTAGGGATGGGCTCAGTTATTAACCCTGTGTGTTAACTAGGGATGGGCTCAGTTATTAACCCTGTGTGTTAACTAGGGATGGGCTCAGTTATTAACCCTGTGTGTTAACTAGGGATGGGCTCAGTTATTAACCCTGTGTGTTAACTAGGGATGGGCTCAGTTATTAACCCTGTGTGTTAACTAGGGATGGGCTCAGTTATTAACCCTGTGTGTTAACTAGGGATGGGCACGGTTATTAACCCTGTGTGTTAACTAGGGATGGGCACGGTTATTAACCCTGTGTGTTAACTAGGGATGGGCTCAGTTATTAACCCTGTGTGTTAACTAGGGATGGGCTCAGTTATTAACCCTGTGTGTTAACTAGGGATGGGCTCAGTTATTAACCCTGTGTGTTAACTAGGGATGGGCTCAGTTATTAACCCTGTGTGTTAACTAGGGATGGGCTCAGTTATTAACCCTGTGTGTTAACTAGGGATGGGCACGGTTATTAACCCTGTGTGTTAACTAGGGATGGCCACGGTTATTCAATATCCCAACGGACGTTAATATTATAATACTTGTGTGAGTATTCATCTTTGCACTAAAACAATTTATAGGCCTATTTTAACATTGAAAAGTTTATTGTACGTTTTATTAAAATATATAGATTTGACATGGTTACATAAAATGATTCATGTTATATCATTTTGTTAATTTATTAATATATATATTTTTTAATTTAATAAAACAAACTTTTCAATGTAGGTTTTATGACATGCGCCCCATAGAAATACCTGTAGCCGTCCGGTAGCCTTCACGTGTGTTGCTTGTTGTTCAAAGCTGCAAAAATATACACAAATTATGCATTATCTGATGAAATTGCTTTAGAAAGGGGCACAAGACAGGGATGTCCTCTCTCCCCCTTCATGTTTGCTTTAGAAAGGGGCACAAGACAGGGATGTCCTCTCTCCCCCTTCATGTTTGCTTTAGAAAGGGGCACAAGACAGGGATGTCCTCTCTCCCCCTTCATGTTTGCTTTAGAAAGGGGCACAAGACAGGGATGTCCTCTCTCCCCCCTCATGTTTGCTTTAGAAAGGGGCACAAGACAGGGATGTCCTCTCTCCCCCCTCATGTTTGCTTTAGAAAGGGGCACAAGACGTTTCTGAACGGAAGCAAACTAAATGGGGAGGGATCTACCTGAATTTGTCCAATAGAAACTCTTGTTTTAGTTGCAAACTGTTTGGACAAATGATTCCACACCTTCTCTTTCTCTTCCCTAATGACGCCAGTGTGTGTTCAGTCTTCGGTCTGGTGTCTGTAGAATATCATAGCCTATTCACAAAATAGTCCAAATTGGTGGAGTGAAATGAAATTAATAACTTGTTTCAAAAAAAGTATTAAAAAAAAAAATATGGAAAAGTGGTGCGTGCATATGTATTCACCCCCTTTGCTATGAAGCCCCTAAATAAGATCTGGTGCAACCAATTACCTTCAGAAGTCACATAATTAGTTAAATAAAGTCCACCTGTGTGCAATCTAAGTGTCACATGATCTCAGTATATATACACCTGTTCTGAAAGGCCCCAGAGTCTGCAACACCACTAAGCAAGGGGCACCACCAAGCAAGCGGCACCATGAAGACCAAGGAGCTCTCCAAACAGGTCAGGGACAAAGTTGTGGAGACATACAGATCAGGGTTGGGTTATAAAAAAATATCTGAAACTTTGAACATCCCACGGAGCACCATTAAATCTATTATTAAAAAATTGAAAGAA
This sequence comes from Coregonus lavaretus, assembly GCF_964263955.1. Classification (NCBI taxonomy): domain Eukaryota; kingdom Metazoa; phylum Chordata; class Actinopteri; order Salmoniformes; family Salmonidae; genus Coregonus; species Coregonus lavaretus. The sequence continues at coordinate 16,905 of NW_028162552.1, forward strand.
TATGGCACCACAACAAACCTGCCAAGAGAGGGCTGCCCACCAAAACTCACGGACCAGGCAAGGAGGGCATTAATCAGAGAGGCAACAAAGAGACCAAAGATAACCCTGAAGGAGCTGCAAAGCTCCACAGCGGAGATTGGAGTATCTGTCCATAGGACCACTTTAAGCCGTACACTCCACAGAGCTGGGCTTTACGGAAGAGTGGCCAGAAAAAAGCCATTGCTTAAAGAAAAAAATAAGCTAACACGTTTGGTGTTCGCCAAAAGGCATGTGGGAGACTCCCCAAACATATGGAAGAAGGTACTCTGGTCAGATGAGACTAAAATTGAGCTTTTTGGCCATCAAGGAAATGCTATGTCTGGCGCAAACCCAAAACCTCTCATCACCCAGAGAACACCATCCCCACAGTGAAGCATTTTGGTGATACAAACCCCCCAAAAATCCATTTTAATTCCAGGTTGTAAAGCAACAAAATAGGAAAAATGCCAAGGGGGGTGAATACTTTGGAAAGCCACTGTAGCTGAGAAGGAAAAGCAGACTGTGAGGTGGAATTGAGGTACGGTAATGGAAGTACAGGTGCAATGCTTCACCATCTGAAAGCGACGCACCGCGAGACCTAAACTGTTGCTGGCAGCAGCGCAGCTGCGTTGTGAATTTACGGGACATTTTATGCATTTTTCTTATTGTTTTAACGGAAAACTGTTTTATTTTTTTGCTGTTTTTAAACGTTAAGAATAGTGGTCCATTTGTCACATCCCTAGTTGCTATATGGTTGTCTTAATGTTGTTATATGGTTGTGTTAATGTTGCTATATGGTTGTGTTAATGTTGCTAAATGGTTGTCTTAATGTTGCTATATGGTTGTGTTAATGTTGCTATATGGTTGTCTTAATGTTGCTATATGGTTGTGTTAATGTTGCTATATGGTTGTGTTAATGTTGCTATATGGTTGTGTTAATGTTATATGGTCGTGTTCATCAAATCAAATCGTATTTGTCACATACACGTGTTTAGCAGATGTTATTGTGCGTGTAGCGAAATGCTTGTGCTTCTAACTCCGACAGTGCAGGAATATCTAGCAAGTAATATCTAACAATTTTACAACATATACCCAATACAAACAAATGTTGTCTTAATGTTGCTATATGGTTGTGTTAATGTTGCTATATGGTTGTGTTAATGTTGCTATATGGTTGTGTTAATGTTGCTATATGGTTGTGTTAATGTTGCTATATGATGGTTGTGTTAATGTTGCTATATGGTTGTCTTAATGTTGCTATATGGTTGTCTTAATGTTGCTATATGGTTGTGTTAATGTTGCTATATGGTTGTGTTAATGTTGCTATATGATGGTTGTGTTAATGTTGCTATATGGTTGTCTTAATGTTGCTATATGGTTGTCTTAATGTTGCTATATGGTTGTGTTAATGTTGCTATATGGTTGTCTTAATGTTGCTATATGGTTGTGTTAATGTTGCTATATGGTTGTGTTAATGTTGCTATATGGTTGTGTTAATGTTGCTATATGGTTGTGTTAATGTTGCTATATGGTTGTGTTAATGTTGCTATATGGTTGTGTTAATGTTGCTATATGGTTGTGTTAATGTTCTCCAGGGGGTTCTGATAACCATCTGATCTTATTGGACCTGAGGCCCAATGGGACGGACGGAGGACGAGCTGAGAAGGTTCTAGAAGCTGCTGCCATCGCCTGCAACAAGAACACCTGCCCAGGTAAGTAACCGACACTGTCCTCTGTAGGTGATAAGAGTGCTCTGCGTCCCAGCGGTCTGTGTGTGTGTGTATATACGTAATGTGTGTGTGTGTGTGTGTGTGTGTATATACGTAATGTGTGTGTGTGTGTGTATATACGTAATGTGTGTGTGTGTGTGTGTGTGTGTATATACGTAATGTGTGTGTGTGTGTGTGTGTGTGTATATACGTAATGTGTGTGTGTAGGTGATAAGACTGCTCTGCATCCCAGCGGTCTGTGTGTGTGTGTGTATATACGTAATGTGTGTGTGTGTGTGTATATACGTAATGTGTGTGTGTGTGTGTGTGTGTGTGTGTGTAGGTGATAAGAGTGCTCTCCGTCCCAGCGGTCTGTCTGTGTGTGTGTGTGTATATACGTAATGTGTGTGTGTGTGTGTGTGTATACGTAATGTGTGTGTGTGTGTGTGTGTGTGTGTGTATAGGTGATAAGAGTGCTCTGCGTCCCAGCGGTCTGAGGTTCGGCTCTCCTGCTCTGACCTCCAGAGGAATGGTGGAGGATGACTTCAGGAAGGTCGCAGAGTTCATCCACAGAGGTAACTCCTGACCTCTTAACACTAACCCTCAGAGGTGACCTTTAACCCCTTGACCTCTGTGTCTAGAGGCAGTAGGTGCTGACCCTAGATGTCCAGCCAGCAGACCAAGGCCTCTCTAACCCCCCTGACCCTCTGTGTCTATAGGCAGTAGGTGCTGACCCTAGATGTCCAGCCAGCAGACCAAGGCCCCTTTAACCCCTTGACCTCTGTGTCTATAGGCAGTAGGTGCTGACCCTAGATGTCCAGCCAGCAGACCAAGGCCCCTTTAACCCCCTGACCCTCTGTGTCTATAGGCAGTAGGTGCTGACCCTAGATGTCCAGCCAGCAGACCAAGGCCCCTTTAACCCCTTGACCTCTGTGTCTATAGGCAGTAGGTGCTGACCCTAGATGTCCAGCCAGCAGACCAAGGCCCCTTTAACCCCTTGACCTCTGTGTCTATAGGCAGTAGGTGCTGACCCTAGATGTCCAGCCAGCAGACCAAGGCCTCTCTAACCCCTTGACCTCTGTGTCTAGAGGCAGTAGGTGCTGACCCTAGATGTCCAGCCAGCAGACCAAGGCCCCTTTAACCCCTTGACCTCTGTGTCTAGAGGCAGTAGGTGCTGACCCTAGATGGTCCAGCCAGCAGACCAAGGCCCCTTTAACCCCTTGACCTCTGTGTCTAGAGGCAGTAGGTGCTGACCCTAGATGTCCAGCCAGCAGACCAAGGCCCCTTTAACCCCCTGACCCTCTGTGTCTAGAGGCAGTAGGTGCTGACCCTAGATGTCCAGCCAGCAGACCAAGGCCCCTTTAACCCCCTGACCTCTGTGTCTATAGGCAGTAGGTGCTGACCCTAGATGTCCAGCCAGCAGACCAAGGCCCCTTTAACCCCTTGACCTCTGTGTCTATAGGCAGTAGGTGCTGACCCTAGATGTCCAGCCAGCAGACCAAGGCCCCTTTAACCCCTTGACCTCTGTGTCTATAGGCAGTAGGTGCTGACCCTAGATGTCCAGCCAGCAGACCAAGGCCCCTTTAACCCCTTGACCTCTGTGTCTAGAGGCAGTAGGTGCTGACCCTAGATGTCCAGCCAGCAGACCAAGGCCCCTTTAACCCCTTGACCTCTGTGTCTATAGGCAGTAGGTGCTGACCCTAGATGTCCAGCCAGCAGACCAAGGCCCCTTTAACCCCTTGACCTCTGTGTCTATAGGCAGTAGGTGCTGACCCTAGATGTCCAGCCAGCAGACCAAGGCCCCTTTAACCCCTTGACCTCTGTGTCTATAGGCAGTAGGTGCTGACCCTAGATGTCCAGCCAGCAGACCAAGGCCCCTTTAACCCCTTGACCTCTGTGTCTATAGGCAGTAGGTGCTGACCCTAGATGTCCAGCCAGCAGACCAAGGCCTCTCTAACCCCTTGACCTCTGTGTCTAGAGGCAGTAGGTGCTGACCCTAGATGTCCAGCCAGCAGACCAAGGCCTCTCTAACCCCTTGACCTCTGTGTCTAGAGGCAGTAGGTGCTGACCCTAGATGTCCAGCCAGCAGACCAAGGCCCCTTTAACCCCTTGACCTCTGTGTCTAGAGGCAGTAGGTGCTGACCCTAGATGTCCAGCCAGCAGACCAAGGCCTCTCTAACCCCTTGACCCTCTGTGTCTAGAGGCAGTAGGTGCTGACCCTAGATGTCCAGCCAGCAGACCAAGGCCCCTTTAACCCCTTGACCTCTGTGTCTATAGGCAGTAGGTGCTGACCCTAGATGTCCAGCCAGCAGACCCAAGGCCTCTCTAACCCCCCTGACCCTCTAAACACCCTTGTTTCTCCTTACAGGGATCCAGATTACCCTGGACATCCAGGCGTCTCTGCAGCCCAAGGCGACCCTGAAGGAGTTTAAGGAGGCCCTGGCAGGAGAGGAGAAGCACCGGGAGCGGGTAGCAGAACTGAAGGGGGAGGTGGAGGCTTTCGCTGGGGGGTTCCCCATGCCGGGTCTGGAGGAACTGTAGAAGAACTGGATCTGATGGTTCTTACTGCTGGACGGCTGGCTGAGAGAGAGAGGGAGTGTATATGTGTTTGACAAAGTGTGTGTGTGTGTGTGTGTGAGGGAGTGTGTGTTTGACAAAGTGTGAGGGAGTGTGTGTGTGAGGGGGTGTGTGGGAGTGTCTGTGTGTGTGTGTGTGTGTGTGTGTGTGTGTGTGTGTGTGAGAGAGAGGGAGTGTGTGTGTGTGTGTGAGGGAGGGTGTGTGTGTGTGTGTGATCTGTGTGTGTGTGTGAGGGAGTGAGTGCTTGAGGTCTATTCCTCTACTGTTTCACCCTGTTGAATAAAGCTCCACCTCCTTTCCAACGCCTTAAAGGAAATATCCTCTCAAACTATATTCTGCTGTTTGTTTCGTTAGTCCACTGTTGATACAGTCCCTCAACTTTTCAAGATAAAGGACTTTCACGAAGCAAAGTGTCACTTGCCACGTCATCGTACTTCTTGAAATTGCTATATCTTGAAAAGTTGACTTTCTGTACAGTGGACTAACGAAACAAACAGCAGAATATAGTTTGAGAGGATATTTCCTTTAATAACCAATCACAGCCTTCAGAATACCTGGGCCGTTCAGCTATTGGTCCCGACAGACCTGCGACTGTGACATCGCTGTTGCTCATCCCAAATGGCATCCTGTTACCCATATAGGACACAGAGTCCACGACACGAGGGAATAGGGGGCTATTTGGGATGCATGAAGCCTCTTTGAGAAAAGTGTTTTAACTTGACTGTTTCCTTCTCTGTTGTCCTCTGCCTTGACTGACTGTTTCCTTCTCTGTTGTCCTCTGCCTTAACTGACTGTTTCCTTCTCTGTTGTCCTCTGCCTTAACTGACTGTTTCCTTCTCTGTTGTCCTCTGCCTTAACTGACTGTTTCCTTCTCTGTTGTCCTCTGCCTTAACTGACTGTTTCCTTCTCTGTTGTCCTCTGCCTTAACTGACTGTTTCCTTCTCTGTTGTCCTCTGCCTTAACTGACTGTTTGCTTCTCTGTTGTCCTCTGCCTTAACTGACTGTTTCCTTCTCGGTTGTCCTCTGCCTTAACTGACTGTTTCCTTCTCTGTTGTCCTCTGCCTTAACTGACTGTTTCCTTCTGTCTGCCTTAACTGACTGTTTCCTTCTCGGTTGTCCTCTGCCTTAACTGACTGTTTCCTTCTCTGTTGTCCTCTGCCTTAACATACTGTTTCCTTCTCTGTTGTCCTCTGCCTTAACTGACTGTTTCCTTCTCTGTTGTCCTCTGCCTTAACTGACTGTTTCCTCTGTTGTCCTCTGCCTTAACTGACTGTTTCCTTCTCTGTTGTCCTCTGCCTTAACTGACTGTTTCCTTCTGTTGTCCTCTGCCTTAACTGACTGTTTCCTTCTCGGTTGTCCTCTGCCTTAACTGACTGTTTCCTTCTGTTGTCCTCTGCCTTAACTGACTGTTTCCTTCTCTGTTGTCCTCTGCCTTAACTGACTGTTTCCTCTGTTGTCCTCTGCCTTAACTGACTGTTTCCTTCTCTGTTGTCCTCTGCCTTAACTGACTGTTTCCTTCTCGGTTGTCCTCTGCCTTAACTGACTGTTTCCTTCTCGGTTGTCCTCTGCCTTAACATACTGTTTCCTTCTCTGTTGTCCTCTGCCTTTACTGACTGTTTCCTTCTCTGTTGTCCTCTGCCTTAACTGACTGTTTCCTTCTCGGTTGTCCTCTGCCTTAACATACTGTTTCCTTCTCTGTTGTCCTCTGCCTTTACTGACTGTTTCCTTCTCTGTTGTCCTCTGCCTTAACTGACTGTTTCCTTCTCTGTTGTCCTCTGCCTTAACTGACTGTTTCCTTCTCGGTTGTCCTCTGCCTTAACTGACTGTTTCCTTCTCTGTTGTCCTCTGCCTTAACTGACTGTTTCCTTCTGTTGTCCTCTGCCTTAACTGACTGTTTCCTTCTCGGTTGTCCTCTGCCTTAACTGTTTCCTTCTCGGTTGTCCTCTGCCTTAACGGTTTGATGTAATAAAACTCAGATGTGTAACACACCTCAGTCACTACAGTCTCCTTTTTTTCTTCAGAAGATGAAAGATACTGTGGACAGATTGATAGAGCTCATCGTGGTTAGGTTGGATAGATGAGAGGGAATCAATGGATGTGATTAGAGCATGCATTGTGGTTTAGATATAGAGTCCATCGACCATTAGGATTTGGTTCCAGATAGTGGCTTGCGAAAGTATTCACCCCCCTTGGCATTTTTCCTATTTTGTTGCCTTACAACCTGGAATTAAAATAAAAAATTTTGGTGGGGGTTTGTATTATTTGATTTACACAACATGCCTACCACTTTTGAAGATGCAAAATATTTTTTTTTGTGAAACAAACAAGAAATAAGACAAAAAAACAGAAAACTTGAGCGTGCATAACTATTCACCCCCCCCCCCCCCCCAAAGTCAATATTTTGTAGAGCCACCTTTTGCAGCAATTACAGCTGTAAGTCTCTTGGGGTATGTCTCTATAAGCTTGGCACATCTAGCCACTGGGATTTTTGTCCATTCTTCAAGGCAAAACTGCTCCAGCTCCTTCAAGTTGGATGGGTTCCGCTGGTGTACAGCAATCTTTAAGTCATACCACAGATTCTCAATTGGATTGAGGTCTGGGCTTTGACTAGGCCATTCCAAGACATTTAAATGTTTCCCCTTAAACCATTTAAATGTTTGCTTTAGCAGTATGCTTAGGGTCATTGTCCTGCTGGAAGGTGAACCTCCGTCCCATTCTCAAATCTCTGGAAGACTGAAACCGGTTTCCTTCAAGAATTTCCCTGTATTTAGCGCCATCCTTCAATTCTGACCAGTCTCCCAGTCCCTGCCAATGAAAAACATCCCCACAGCATGATGCTGCCACCACCAAGCTTCACTGTGGGGATGGTGTTCTCGGGGTGATGAGAGGTGTTGGGTTTGCACCAGACATAGCATTTTCCTTAATGGCCAAAAAGCTCAATTTTAGTCTCATCTGACCAGAGTACCTTCTTCCATATGTTTGGGGAGTCTCCCACATGCCTTTTGGTGAACACCAAACGTGTTTACTTATTTTTTTTTCTGGCCACTCTTCCGTAAAGCCCAGCTCTGTGGAGTGTACGGCTTAAAGTGGTCCTATGGACAGATACTCCAATCTCCGCTGTGGAGCTTTGCAGCTCCTTCAGGGTCATCTTTGGTCTCTTTGTTGCCTCTCTGATTAATGCCCTCCTTGCCTGGTCCGTGAGTTTTGGTGGGCGGCCCTCTCTTGGCAGGTTTGTTGTGGTGCCATATTCTTTCAATTTTTAAATAATGGATTTAATGGTGCTCCGTGGGATGTTCAAAGTTTCAGATCTTTTTTTATAACCCAACCCTGATCTGTACTTCTCCACAACTTTGTCCCTGACCTGTTTGGAGAGCTCCTTGGTCTTCATGGTGCCGCTTGCTTGGTGGTGCCCCTTGCTTAGTGGTGTTGCAGACTCTGGGGCCTTTCAGAACAGGTGTATATATACTGAGATCATGTGACACTTAGATTGCACACAGGTGGACTTTATTTAACTAATTATGTGACTTCTGAAGGTAATTGGTTGCACTAGATCTTATTTAGGGGCTTCATAGCAAAGGGGGTGAATACATATGCACGCACCACTTTTCCAATATTTATTTTTTAGAATTTTTCAAAACAAGTAATTTTTTTTCTCACTATTTTGTGTATGTCCATTACATGAAATCTAAATAAAAATCCATTTAAATTACAGATTGTAATGCAACAAAATAGGAAAAATGCCAAGGGGGATGAATACTTTTGCAAGGCGCTGTATACGCACACATTTATCATGTTACCATAAAGAGAGAAAGGGATACTTAGTCAGTTACACAACTGACTGTAGCGGAACCAGCTGTGTTTTATCTTTAATATTGATCATCAGGTTGGATCTTTAATATCGATCATCAGGTTGGATCTTTAATATCGATCATCAGGTTGGATCTTTAATATTGATCATCAGGTTGGATCTTTAATATCGATCATCAGGTTGGATCTTTAATATCGATCATCAGGTTGGATCTTTAATATTGATCATCAGGTTGGATCTTTAATATCGATCATCAGGTTGGATCTTTAATATTGGTAATCAGGTTGGATCTTTAATATTGATCATCAGGTTGGATCTTTAATATCGATCATCAGGTTGGATCTTTAATATCGATCATCAGGTTGGATCTTTAATATTGATCATCAGGTTGGATCTTTAATATCGATCATCAGGTTGGATCTTTAATATCGATCATCAGGTTGGATCTTTAATATTGATCATCAGGTTGGATCTTTAATATCGATCATCAGGTTGGATCTTTAATATTGGTAATCAGGTTGGATCTTTAATATTGATCATCATCAGGTTGGATCTGTCTCCGTGACAACAACCAACCAATGACGGAGACTCCCAACAGCTTCAGTATTCAGTCAGCCATCGACAGAAACATTCAATCATTTAATGGAATCATAATAACAATAATCAGCATCGTGACGGTATGAACCAGACAGACATTCAGCTCTGTTTAACACTGGTCCAGAACGGTATGAACCAGACAGACATTCAGCTCTGTTTAACACTGGTCCAGAACGGTATGAACCAGACAGACATTCAGCTCTGTTTAACACTGGTCCAGAACGGTATGAACCAGACAGACATTCAGCTCTGTTTAACACTGGTCCAGATCATCCATGGTACAGGTGTTCCTCTGGGTGGGTGAAATCCAGGACCAGAAGAAATACATAATGGTATGAACCAGACAGACAGGTGTTCTTCTGGGTGGGTGAAATCCAGGAGCAGAACAATACTTATACATTGAGCTGAAAAACAACACTAAGCAGACTGTGGTGGGGGTCGGCTGTGGGGGTTGGATGTGGGGGTAGGCTGTGGGGGTAGGCTGTGGGGGTCGGCTGGTCTACATAATTAGATTATTATGGATAAGAGCGAGAATGGTTTTATTTGTCAAAAACGGCAGTCGAGCATCATGTCACCAGAATAATACCCTCGATATTTACTGGAAAGGAGCATCTGACACCAATCTTAGAGAATTCAGGTGGACTCGAATCCGGGTCCATCGACTATCAAGCCAAGACCTTAACCATTACGCCAAGAGGTCCGAACCCATTGACGGAGGTCGCTAGGTGTTGGGTTAAGGTTGCTACGATATTCTCGCTCGTACCCTTAATCTCATCACGTAGACTAGCCTACCCACGCTGTAGACCAGGGATCATCGACTAGATTCAGCCGCGGGGCCGATTTTCTATTGAGCGGGATAGTCAGGGGGCCGGAAAACATAATTACGTATCATTTGTAGACTGAAAATTGATGCCCAAAACGACATATTTGACTGAAACATAATACTTTCAAAACTTGCTTACGTTTGTATATGATCACATACTGAATATCTCTCTATTATGAATCCTTTGGAACAGATTTCCATAATTAAAAATCACTTGGAGCTGATTGGCTGGTGTTTTTACAGTCTTGAGTTTCCACCCCAAAAAAAACTATGATGCAACAGTTTTTTGTGACAAAACTATTGGTAGAGTTGAAAATGTGACACTGAACTTTAGATTTTTATTGGGTACATGAAAACTTAAAGCGAAAAAAAGGTACATTTTGTGGTCACTACGTCGTCACCCACTGATTTTTTTTTATCAGCAACAAGTCCGTTTGGTGGAAAATTAGCATATTTTCTTCATGAGGATTTTTGAATATTGGTATGAAAACCTGTCACCAATTGGGATGGAAACCTAGCTTCTATATGCGCATAAAAGGCCATTTCCACCACCATTTCTCGCATGATTAAATTTTACCGACACAAACCATGTCAAACAAATAAGTTATGTCTGCATTTATAAAATTGTACCGAAACGACCTGTTCCCCATCACCATTTATCTGGTATGACTTTACTCACATAAGAACTGTGGAAGGAAACGTGGTTTATGATTCAGAACTACAGCAGGAATGAGTGTGGTTCTATGGGAATTTATTTAACAAGGCAAGTCAGTTAAGAACAAAATTCTTATTTACAATGGACGGCCTACACCGGCCAAACCCGGACGACGCTGGGCCGATTGTGCGCCGCCCTATGGGACTCCCAATCACGGCCGGTTGTGATACAGCCTGGAATCGAACCAGGGGGGGTCTGTAGTGACGCCTCAAGCACTGAGATGCAGCGCCTTAAGACCACTGCGCCACTCGGGAGCCCAATGTCAGACCTCAGAATGTCTAATTCCAGAGATGTGGTGGATCCGGTAACGGTCAGGTAACAGGTCATAGATCGATGATTACTTCACCTCTATGGCACTGGAGTTACAGTCGTCCTAGCAACGACACGTCAACAACAACAACAACAACAACAACAAACAGTTGGTCAATATCTCAGTTTTAAAAAACGGTGGTCGTCACGGCAACGTTTTTTTTTTTAAACAAACTTGTTACACCCTCATGCTGACATCACAACACTCCCACAACATTACTATGACAACCTTCAGACAACAGTTTTCAATATTTCACATTTAGTCGTTTAAAAAAAAAAAAAAAAGTGTCCAGGAAGACGCTGGATGGTTACTATGGAGAAAGTGGTTGGCGCCGCCCGGTAGCACTGTAGTTAGGAACAAACAGGGAAGGAACCAGCCACACCGGGAAGGAACCAGCCACACCGGGAAGGAACCAGCCACACCGGGAAGGAACCAGCCACACCGGGAAGGAACCAGCCACACCGGGAAGGAACCAGCCACACCGGGAAGGAACCAGCCACACCGGGAAGGAACCAGCCACACCGGGAAGGAACCAGCCACACCGGGAAGGAACCAGCCACACCGGGAAGGAACCAGCCACACAGGGAAGGAACTAGCCACACCGGGAAGGAACCAGCCACACCGGGAAGGAACCAGCCACACCGGGAAGGAACCAGCCACACCGGGAAGGAACCAGCCACACCGGGAAGGAACCAGCCACACCGGGAAGGAACTAGCCACACCGGGAAGGAACCAGCCACACCGGGAAGGAACCAGCCACACAGGGAAGGAACCAGCCACACCGGGAAGGAACCAGCCACACCGGGAAGGAACCAGCCACACAGGGAAGGAACTAGCCACACCGGGAACCAAATTTGAAATTGAATTTTTATTAGATTTATTAGTATCCCCATTAGCCAACTGCAATACATTGAATACACGGAGCAGGGTGGGGGGGAATTTTTTTTAATTAAAAAAATCGCATAAGAAAACTATTTAAAATGTATTTTTCGGAAGGGCTGTGGTCACCATTCACGTAATCCATTAAAGCAGCGTTTTCCCAAACTCGGGTCCTCGGGACCCCAATGGGTGAACGTTTTGGTTTCTAGTCCTAGCACTACACAGCTTGATTTAAATAATCAACTAATCATCAAGCTTTGATTATTTGAAATCAGCTGTGCACCCATTAGCGTCCCCCGGGACCCAGTTTGGGAAACGCTGCATTAAATATATAGACGGTATTGGGGAGCTATTTCATCGTTTTATTGTTGTTTTTTTGGGCTACATAACACTGGTAACTCTTCCAATTTTTATTCCAGGTTGCATATCACAATATTTAAGCGCATATCGAAATGGTCTGCTCTGCCCATAAGTCACACCAAACGCAGGGTGTTTGCTATAAGATTGAAATGGGGAAAATAATGTACCCGCGAAAATAGCTCTCCAATATGAAATAGCTCCCCAATACCAGCTGATGTATATATTTAATGTATTATATGAATGGTGACCACAGCCCTTCCGAAAATACATTTAAAATCGTGTTTTAATGCTCCATGTATTCCATTTAAATCGTGTTTTAATGCTCCATGTATTCCATTTAAATCGTGTTTTAATGCTCCATGTATTCCATTTAAATCGTGTTTTAATGCTCCATGTATTCCATTTAAATCGTGTTTTAATGCTCCATGTATTCCATTTAAATCGTGTTTTAATGCTCCATGTATTACATTTAAATCGTGTTTTAATGCTCCATGTATTCCATTTCAAATTTGGCTCCCAGTGGGGGCTTTACTTTCAGGCCGTTATGGTGCATTTGACAGCTCCTTCTCTGTATAGAGTACCACGGTATAGTCATAATACCCATAAAACCTAGCGATCAAACAGGGAAATGGTTTCAATCGTTTTTTTCCAGAATTAAAAACTGTTCCCGTAGGGGATTTCAGAAACACTTCAAATAAGGGCTGTGTTTCGTGTCGGCTGACCCCTGACGTGACCTTTTGATAACCGTGTAAATGTCTCTAGGACAAGGTGGCTTATCAATACAGTCGCCTGTATTTACCCCCCCACCAAAAAAAATATGTAATGCTAATTATCTGCTAATGTGGCTATCATAAAGAACTACAAAAAGTCATGATGATCTGGACGAGACAGCCGAATCGAGGCAAAGGTAAGAATCTCTGGATTAACTACCTGTTAGCTAAATGTAGTAGCTAAAGTTTTTTAAATTGACACAAAACCTGTTAGCAAAGGAGTCAGCTAGAGATGACGTGCAGGAGCTGTGGCAGGGACTTGTAGTTTTGCATGACGTCTACTTTGACGCTAATTAGTGTTTTCAAAACCCCGAGAGTAAATCGAGCCGAATATATTGATAAAAGTCACCTTGTCCCAGAGAGATTTACCATGGTTATCGAAACGTCACGCCAAGGGTTAGCCTGCACGAAACACAGCCCTTATTTTAAGTGTTTCTAAAATCAACAACAAACAGTTGGTCAATATCTCAGTTTAAAAAACGGTGGTCGTTATCGCAACGTTTTTTTAAAAACAAACTTGTTACACCCTCATGCTGACATCACAACACAAAATGATTGGAACCATTTCCCCTGTTTGACCGCTAGGTCTTGTGGGTATTATGACACCTTCCGCTGTGGGGGTTCTATATGTATAGATCCTGGATAGCTGACAGTGGGGGCTGTTTTGAAGCCCTCTTGGCACTCAAATAGTAAAAAATATATTATTTTGGAAGCTATAGAAATGCATTTAAATGTCTACATTCATTTCTGACACATTTATTATATCCTTAAATGTATACTTTTACATTATATGATGTGAGCTAATATCCATTCATTCCTATGGAGGGCTGCTAATATCCATTCATTCCTATGGAGGGCTGCTAATATCCATTCATTCCTATGGAGGGCTGCTAATATCCATTCATTCCTATGGAGGGCTGCTAATATCCATTCATTCCTATGGAGGGCTGCTAATATCCATTCATTCCTATGGAGGGCTGCTAATATCCATTCATTCCTATGGAGGGCTGCTAATATCCATTCATTCCTATGGAGGGCTGCTAATATCCATTCATTCCTATGGAGGGCTGCTAATATCCATTCATTCCTATGGAGGGCTGCTAATATCCATTCATTCCTATGGAGGGCTGCTAATATCCATTCATTCCTATGGAGGGCTGCTAATATCCATTCATTCCTATGGAGGGCTGCTAATATCCATTCATTCCTATGGAGGGCTGCTAATATCCATTCATTCCTATGGAGGGTTGCTCCTAATGAGGAGGGGCAATATGGCCGACCGGTGGCTTCAAAAAGCTTCTAAATGGCCCAATTCACAGCATCAGCAATCCAGGGTTTATATATCCGTCATTGGTAATAGAGGCGGTAAAGAGCTAATTCGAACTCTACCAAAAACAATGGAATGCCCTTGCCATGGAAACGCGCGGGGGGGGGGGGGGAGATCCCAAATCTCCTCATTGCCCCCCAGCAAAATTAGCCTAGATTTTTATGCTATGGTTTATATGTGTATTTCACACTATGTTGAGGTAAAAATCAAGAGTATAACGCTTGTATGGACGTCAACACCAACTCATGTTCATGTCATCGTCGCCAATCAACTGCATTACAGTTAAAAAAACGACTGGACTACCATCAACGATTTCTGTATGCTAGCTATGCTAACCAGCTTATACGAACTGGAGTTAGCATTTAGAAGTCACTTCTTCTAAAACTTGAAAAAGGGAAAACTTCTACATGTTATGCAGCGGGAAAACAGCCAAATATATATATCCCAAATCGGACTTAAGTAAGCACATCGTGGTCCTGTTACACTGCATTAATCATGACTGATTTGACGAATATCAGATGTGTTGAAACGGGCCCCAATCCGGTCCTTTCACAGCATCAATGTTCCTAGCGCTGTAGTGGTTCTGGGGGACAACATGGCAACGTCACGCAAGACAGACCGACACGAACACACACAGCACATGCATCATTAACATCTCTCTCACACACACACACACACACACACACACACACACACACACACACACACTTCTCGCTCAGATCAGAAGGACGCCTCTTAGTGACTGTCACTCAATCAACATCAGTGTCCAGGTTTTACCCGGATAGGACATTCGTCAGGAGGAGGACGGATCGAGAGCATGATTGGGACATCACTGACACGGAACACTGTTACGTTACATTCTTCCTGATCCCTAAGGAGGAGGAGACTGACAGCCATCCATCTCCAACCTAGAGTGAATCTCCTAACCCCCAGTCTCTTCCTGATACCTAAGGAGGAGACAGACAGCCATCCATCTCCAACCTAGAGTGAATCTCCTAACCCCCAGTCTCTTCCTGATACCTAAGGAGGAGACAGACAGCCATCCATCTCCAACCTAGAGTGAATCTCCTAACCCTCAGTCTCTTCCTGATACCTAAGGAGGAGACAGACAGCCATCCATCTCCAACCTAGAGTGAATCTCCTAACCCCCAGTCTCTTCCTGATACCTAAGGAGGAGGAGACAGACAGCCATCCATCTCCAACCTAGAGTGAATCTCCTAACCCCCAGTCTCTTCCTGATACCTAAGGAGGAGACAGACAGCCATCCATCTCCAACCTAGAGTGGATCTCCTAACCCTCAGTCTCTTCCTGATACCTAAGGAGGAGGAGACAGCCATCCATCTCCAACCTAGAGTGAATCTCCTAACCCCCAGTCTCTTCCTGATACCTAAGGAGGAGACAGACAGCCATCCATCTCCAACCTAGAGTGGATCTCCTAACCCTCAGTCTCTTCCTGATCCCTAAGGAGGAGACAGACAGCCATCCATCTCCAACCTAGAGTGAATCTCCTAACCCTCAGTCTCTTCCTGATCACTAAGGAGGAGGAGACAGACAGCCATCCATCTCCAACCTAGAGTGAATCTCCTAACCCTCAGTCTCTTCCTGATACCTAAGGAGGAGGAGACAGACAGCCATCCATCTCCAACCTAGAGTGAATCTCCTAACCCTCAGTCTCTTCCTGATCCCTAAGGAGGAGGAGACTGACAGCCATCCATCTCCAACCTAGAGTGAATCTCCTAACCCTCAGTCTCTTCCTGATACCTAAGGAGGAGGAGACAGACAGCCATCCATCTCCAACCTAGAGTGAATCTCCTAACCCTCAGTCTCTTCCTGATACCTAAGGAGGAGGAGACAGACAGCCATCCATCTCCAACCTAGAGTGAATCTCCTAACCCCCAGTCTCTTCCTGATACCTAAGGAGGAGACAGACAGCCATCCATCTCCAACCTAGAGTGAATCTCCTAACCCTCAGTCTCTTCCTGATACCTAAGGAGGAGGAGACAGACAGCCATCCATCTCCAACCTAGAGTGGATCTCCTAACCCTCAGTCTCTTCCTGATACCTAAGGAGGAGGAGACAGACAGCCATCCATCTCCAACCTAGAGTGAATCTCCTAACCCTCAGTCTCTTCCTGATACCTAAGGAGGAGGAGACAGACAGCCATCCATCTCCAACCTAGAGTGAATCTCCTAACCCTCAGTCTCTTCCTGATCCCTAAGGAGGAGGAGACAGACAGCCATCCATCTCCAACCTAGAGTGAATCTCCTAACCCCCAGTCTCTTCCTGATCCCTAAGGAGGAGACAGACAGCCATCCATCTCCAACCTAGAGTGAATCTCCTAACCCTCAGTCTCTTCCTGATACCTAAGGAGGAGACAGACAGCCATCCATCTCCAACCTAGAGTGAATCTCCTAACCCTCAGTCTCTTCCTGATACCTAAGGAGGAGGAGCCAGACAGCCATCCACCTCCAACCTAGAGTGAATCTCCGCAGATCTTCTCCTCCCATGTTGTTTTGAGGAGGTGAGTAGAGAGAGACGCGAGGGCTCAGGCTAGGAGATTCCACTTCCAGTCAGAGTTTCAGATCAGATCTTGTATAGGAGACTGGTAGTGTAGTTAAAGGTGAAGCTGGGTGGCGCTCTGCCCCTAGTAGCAGACTGAAGGATGGCAGGGTCTATGCCCTGCTCTGGGATTATAGCGCCCCCAGTGGTAGGGTATAGGTACTGCTCTGGGATTATAGCGCCCCCAGTGGCAGGGTCTAGGTACTGCTCTGTATTCACTCCAGTACTAGACTCAGGGTCTTGTTGGGTTATAGCGCCCCCTGTGGTAGGGTCTAGGTACTGCTCTGTATTCACTCTGCCTCCAGTACTAGACTCAGGGTCTTGTTGGGTTATAGCGCCCCCTGTGGCAGGGTCTAGTATGTCGTTAGGTTCCAGGTCCCGCCGTGTGGTTACGGGCGTGTTGTCTGTCTCCGGGTAGGGTTGTGTCGTAACAGCTCCCCCTGTGGTGCTGTCCAGGTACTGCAGCGTGATCAGCCGACTGAGGTACATCAGGACGGAACAGTCGTCTTCCCCGAGCCTGAGCTGATCCCTCAGGAAGCCCCGCTTCCTGTCCTCTACTTCCTGCCTCTGCTCCTGGTGGCTGATGGGAAGGTGGAGGTGGTGTGTAAAGCTGATGAGGAAGGCCCGGGCAGCCAGTCTACTGAGCGTGCTCTGTAGATGCAGGAAGTAGGTGGAGCCTCGGCGGAGGTGGGTGCGGTGGTCCGTCACGTTGGCCAGGAGGGTTCCGCTGTAGCCGGGGCAACGGAGGGTCTTCTGGTCAGCGTCCAGGACGGAGATGTAACGGCTGTAGCGAGACAGAGAGCAAAGCATGCTGGTCCCCACGGGAGACGCCATCCTGGAGGGAAAAAAAGGGAGGGAGAGCTTCAATGAGTCTGAATGAGATGTACGGTGCCTAGTGAAAGTCTTTAAAAAAAAATCTATATTTTTGATTGATCAATGGGGGAAAAAAAATCCCCATTTAATGCACTTCTAGATTTTAATTTAAGGCTGCAAAATGTGAAAACTATGCAAAGGGTGTGTAGACTTTCTTTAGGCACGTCTACTGTATTTAGGGTAGGAGCTAGGAGGAGGCACGTCTACTGTCTGTATGGGTAGGAGCTAGGAGGAGGCACGGCTACTGTCTGTAGGGTAGGAGCTAGGAGGAGGCACGTCTACTGTCTGTATGGGTAGGAGCTAGGAGGAGGCACGTCTACTGTCTGTATGGGTAGGAGCTAGGAGGAGGCACGTCTACTGTATTTAGGGTAGGAGCTAGGAGGAGGCACGTCTACTGTCTGTATGGGTAGGAGCTAGGAGGAGGCACGTCTACTGTCTGTATGGGTAGGAGCTAGGAGGAGGCACGGCTACTGTCTGTAGGGTAGGAGCTAGGAGGAGGCACGTCTACTGTATTTAGGGTAGGAGCTAGGAGGAGGCACGTCTACTGTCTGTAGGGTAGGAGCTAGGAGGAGGCACGTCTACTGTATTTAGGGTAGGAGCTAGGAGGAGGCACGTCTACTGTCTGTATGGGTAGGAGCTAGGAGGAGGCACGTCTACTGTCTGTATGGGTAGGAGCTAGGAGGAGGCACGGCTACTGTCTGTATGGGTAGGAGCTAGGAGGAGAAACGTCTACTGTATTTAGGGTAGGAGCTAGGAGGAGGCACGTCTACTGTCTGTATGGGTAGGAGCTAGGAGGAGGCACGTCTACTGTATTTAGGGTAGGAGCTAGGAGGAGGCACGTCTACTGTATTTAGGGTAGGAGCTAGGAGGAGGCACGTCTACTGTCTGTATGGGTAGGAGCTAGGAGGAGGCACGTCTACTGTCTGTATGAGTAGGAGCTAGGAGGAGGCACGTCTACTGTCTGTATGGGTAGGAGCTAGGAGGAGGCACGTCTACTGTCTGTATGAGTAGGAGCTAGGAGGAGGCACGTCTACTGTCTGTATGGGTAGGAGCTAGGAGGAGGCACGTCTACTGTATTTAGGGTAGGAGCTAGGAGGAGGCACGTCTACTGTCTGTATGGGTAGGAGCTAGGAGGAGGCACGTCTACTGTCTGTATGGGTAGGAGCTAGGAGGAGGCACGTCTACTGTCTGTATGGGTAGGAGCTAGGAGGAGGCACGTCTACTGTCTGTATGGGTAGGAGCTAGGAGGAGGCACGTCTACTGTCTGTAGGGTAGGAGCTAGGAGGAGGCACGTCTACTGTCTGTATGGGTAGGAGCTAGGAGGAGGCACGTCTACTGTCTGTATGGGTAGGAGCTAGGAGGAGGCACGTCTACTGTATTTAGGGTAGGAGCTAGGAGGAGGCACGTCTACTGTCTGTATGGGTAGGAGCTAGGAGGAGGCACGTCTACTGTCTGTATGGGTAGGAGCTAGGAGGAGGCACGGCTACTGTCTGTAGGGTAGGAGCTAGGAGGAGGCACGTCTACTGTATTTAGGGTAGGAGCTAGGAGGAGGCACGTCTACTGTCTGTAGGGTAGGAGCTAGGAGGAGGCACGTCTACTGTATTTAGGGTAGGAGCTAGGAGGAGGCACGTCTACTGTCTGTATGGGTAGGAGCTAGGAGGAGGCACGTCTACTGTCTGTATGGGTAGGAGCTAGGAGGAGGCACGGCTACTGTCTGTATGGGTAGGAGCTAGGAGGAGAAACGTCTACTGTATTTAGGGTAGGAGCTAGGAGGAGGCACGTCTACTGTCTGTATGGGTAGGAGCTAGGAGGAGGCACGTCTACTGTATTTAGGGTAGGAGCTAGGAGGAGGCACGTCTACTGTATTTAGGGTAGGAGCTAGGAGGAGGCACATCTACTGTCTGTAGGGTAGGAGCTAGGAGGAGGCACGTCTACTGTCTGTATGGGTAGGAGCTAGGAGGAGGCACATCTACTGTCTGTATGGGTAGGAGCTAGGAGGAGGCACGTCTACTGTCTGTATGGGTAGGAGCTAGGAGGAGGCACGTCTACTGTCTGTATGGGTAGGAGCTAGGAGGAGGCACGGCTACTGTATTTAGGGTAGGAGCTAGGAGGAGGCACGTCTACTGTCTGTATGGGTAGGAGCTAGGAGGAGGCACGTCTACTGTCTGTATGGGTAGGAGCTAGGAGGAGGCACGTCTACTGTCTGTATGGGTAGGAGCTAGGAGGAGGCACGTCTACTGTCTGTATGGGTAGGAGCTAGGAGGAGGCACGTCTACTGTCTGTAGGGTAGGAGCTAGGAGGAGGCACGTCTACTGTCTGTATGGGTAGGAGCTAGGAGGAGGCACGTCTACTGTCTGTAGGGTAGGAGCTAGGAGGAGGCACGTCTACTGTCTGTATGGGTAGGAGCTAGGAGGAGGCACGTCTACTGTCTGTATGGGTAGGAGCTAGGAGGAGGCACGTCTACTGTCTGTATGGGTAGGAGCTAGGAGGAGGCACGTCTACTGTATTTAGGGTAGGAGCTAGGAGGAGGCACGTCTACTGTCTGTATGGGTAGGAGCTAGGAGGAGGCACGTCTACTGTCTGTAGGGTAGGAGCTAGGAGGAGGCACGTCTACTGTATTTAGGGTAGGAGCTAGGAGGAGGCACGTCTACTGTCTGTATGGGTAGGAGCTAGGAGGAGGCACGTCTACTGTCTGTATGGGTAGGAGCTAGGAGGAGGCACGTCTACTGTCTGTATGGGTAGGAGCTAGGAGGAGGCACGTCTACTGTCTGTATGGGTAGGAGCTAGGAGGAGGCACGTCTACTGTCTGTATGGGTAGGAGCTAGGAGGAGGCACGTCTACTGTCTGTATGGGTAGGAGCTAGGAGGAGGCACGTCTACTGTCTGTATGGGTAGGAGCTAGGAGGAGGCACGTCTACTGTCTGTATGGGTAGGAGCTAGGAGGAGGCACGTCTACTGTCTGTATGGGTAGGAGCTAGGAGGAGGCACGTCTACTGTCTGCATGGGTAGGAGCTAGGAGGAGGCACGTCTACTGTCTGTAGGGTAGGAGCTAGGAGGAGGCACGTCTACTGTCTGCATGGGTAGGAGCTAGGAGGAGGCACGTCTACTGTCTGTATGGGTAGGAGCTAGGAGGAGGCACGTCTACTGTCTGTATGGGTAGGAGCTAGGAGGAGGCACGTCTACTGTCTGTATGGGTAGGAGCTAGGAGGAGGCACGTCTACTGTCTGTATGGGTAGGAGCTAGGAGGAGGCACGTCTACTGTCTGTATGGGTAGGAGCTAGGAGGAGGCACGTCTACTGTATTTAGGGTAGGAGCTAGGAGGAGGCACGTCTACTGTCTGTATGGGTAGGAGCTAGGAGGAGGCACGTCTACTGTCTGTATGGGTAGGAGCTAGGAGGAGGCACGTCTACTGTCTGTATGGGTAGGAGCTAGGAGGAGGCACGTCTACTGTCTGTATGAATAGGAGCTAGGAGGAGGCACGTCTACTGTCTGTAGGGTAGGAGCTAGGAGGAGGCACGTCTACTGTCTGTATGGGTAGGAGCTAGGAGGAGGCACGTCTACTGTCTGTATGGGTAGGAGCTAGGAGGAGGCACGTCTACTGTCTGTATGAATAGGAGCTAAAGGACTGTATATAGGCTAGTTATAAACAGGAAGGACTGTATATAGGCTAGTTATAAACAGGAAGGACTGTATATAGGCTAGTTATAAACAGGAAGGACTGTATATAGGCTAGTTATAAACAGGAAGGACTGTATATAGGCTAGTTGTAACAGGAAGGACTGTATATAGACTAGTTATAAACAGGAAGGACTGTATATAGGCTAGTTATAAACAGGAAGGACTGTATATAGGCTAGTTGTAACAGGAAGGACTGTATATAGACTAGTTATAAACAGGAAGGACTGTATATAGGCTAGTTATAAACAGGAAGGACTGTATATAGGCTAGTTATAAACAGGAAGGACTGTATATAGGCTAGTTGTAACAGGAAGGACTGTATATAGACTAGTTATAAACAGGAAGGACTGTATATAGACTAGTTATAAACAGGAAGGACTGTATATAGGCTAGTTATAAACAGGAAGGACTGTATATAGGCTAGTTATAAACAGGAAGGACTGTATATAGGCTAGTTATAAACAGGAAGGACTGTATATAGGCTGGTTATAAACAGGAAGGACTGTATATAGGCTAGTTATAAACAGGAAGTGGACTGTATATAGGCTAGTTATAAACAGGAAGTGGACTGTATATAGGCTAGTTATAAACAGGAAGTGGACTGTATATAGGCTAGTTATAAACAGGAAGGACTGTATATAGACTAGTTATAAACAGGAAGGACTGTATATAGACTAGTTATAAACAGGAAGGACTGTATATAGGCTAGTTATAAACAGGAAGGACTGTATATAGGCTAGTTATAAACAGGAAGGACTGTATATAGGCTAGTTATAAACAGGAAGGACTGTATATAGACTAGTTATAAACAGGAAGGACTGTATATAGGCTAGTTATAAACAGGAAGGACTGTATATAGGCTAGTTATAAACAGGAAGGACTGTATATAGGCTAGTTATAAACAGGAAGGACTGTATATAGACTAGTTATAAACAGGAAGTGGACTGTATATAGGCTAGTTATAAACAGGAAGGACTGTATATAGGCTAGTTATAAACAGGAAGGACTGTATATAGGCTAGTTATAAACAGGAAGGACTGTATATAGGCTAGTTATAAACAGGAAGGACTGTATATAGGCTAGTTATAAACAGGAAGGACTGTATATAGACTAGTTATAAACAGGAAGGACTGTATATAGGCTAGTTATAAACAGGAAGTGGACTGTATATAGACTAGTTATAAACAGGAAGGACTGTATATAGACTAGTTATAAACAGGAAGGACTGTATATAGGCTAGTTATAAACAGGAAGGACTGTATATAGACTAGTTATAAACAGGAAGTGGACTGTATATAGGCTAGTTATAAACAGGAAGGACTGTATATAGGCTAGTTATAAACAGGAAGGACTGTATATAGGCTAGTTATAAACAGGAAGGACTGTATATAGGCTAGTTATAAACAGGAAGGACTGTATATAGACTAGTTATAAACAGGAAGGACTGTATATAGACTAGTTATAAACAGGAAGGACTGTATATAGGCTAGTTATAAACAGGAAGGACTGTATATAGGCTAGTTATAAACAGGAAGTGGACTGTATATAGGCTAGTTATAAACAGGAAGGACTGTATATAGGCTAGTTATAAACAGGAAGTACTGTATATAGGCTAGTTATAAACAGGAAGGACTGTATATAGACTAGTTATAAACAGGAAGGACTGTATATAGACTAGTTATAAACAGGAAGGACTGTATATAGGCTAGTTATAAACAGGAAGGACTGTATATAGGCTAGTTATAAACAGGAAGGACTGTATATAGACTAGTTATAAACAGGAAGTGGACTGTATATAGACTAGTTATAAACAGGAAGGACTGTATATAGACTAGTTATAAACAGGAAGTGGACTGTATATAGGCTAGTTATAAACAGGAAGGACTGTATATAGACTAGTTATAAACAGGAAGTACTGTATATAGGCTAGTTATAAACAGGAAGGACTGTATATAGACTAGTTATAAACAGGAAGGACTGTATATAGGCTAGTTATAAACAGGAAGGACTGTATATAGGCTAGTTATAAACAGGAAGGACTGTATATAGACTAGTTATAAACAGGAAGGACTGTATATAGGCTAGTTATAAACAGGAAGGACTGTATATAGACTAGTTATAAACAGGAAGGACTGTATATAGGCTAGTTATAAACAGGAAGGACTGTATATAGGCTAGTTATAAACAGGAAGGACTGTATATAGACTAGTTATAAACAGGAAGGACTGTATATAGGCTAGTTATAAACAGGAAGGACTGTATATAGGCTAGTTATAAACAGGAAGGACTGTATATAGACTAGTTATAAACAGGAAGGACTGTATATAGACTAGTTATAAACAGGAAGGACTGTATATAGGCTAGTTATAAACAGGAAGGACTGTATATAGGCTAGTTATAAACAGGAAGGACTGTATATAGGCTAGTTATAAACAGGAAGGACTGTATATAGGCTAGTTATAAACAGGAAGTACTGTATATAGGCTAGTTATAAACAGGAAGGACTGTATATAGGCTAGTTATAAACAGGAAGGACTGTATATAGGCTAGTTATAAACAGGAAGGACTGTATATAGACTAGTTATAAACAGGAAGGACTGTATATAGACTAGTTATAAACAGGAAGGACTGTATATAGGCTAGTTATAAACAGGAAGGACTGTATATAGGCTAGTTATAAACAGGAAGGACTGTATATAGGCTAGTTATAAACAGGAAGTGGACTGTATATAGACTAGTTATAAACAGGAAGGACTGTATATAGACTAGTTATAAACAGGAAGGACTGTATATAGACTAGTTATAAACAGGAAGGACTGTATATAGGCTAGTTATAAACAGGATGGACTGTATATAGACTAGTTATAAACAGGAAGGACTGTATATAGGCTAGTTATAAACAGGAAGGACTGTATATAGACTAGTTATAAACAGGAAGGACTGTATATAGGCTAGTTATAAACAGGAAGTGGACTGTATATAGGCTAGTTATAAACAGGAAGGACTGTATATAGACTAGTTATAAACAGGAAGGACTGTATATAGACTAGTTATAAACAGGAAGGACTGTATATAGGCTAGTTATAAACAGGAAGGACTGTATATAGGCTAGTTATAAACAGGAAGTGGACTGTATATAGACTAGTTATAAACAGGAAGGACTGTATATAGACTAGTTATAAACAGGAAGGACTGTATATAGACTAGTTATAAACAGGAAGGACTGTATATAGGCTAGTTATAAACAGGAAGGACTGTATATAGACTAGTTATAAACAGGAAGGACTGTATATAGGCTAGTTATAAACAGGAAGGACTGTATATAGGCTAGTTATAAACAGGAAGGACTGTATATAGGCTAGTTATAAACAGGAAGGACTGTATATAGACTAGTTATAAACAGGAAGTGGACTGTATATAGACTAGTTATAAACAGGAAGGACTGTATATAGGCTAGTTATAAACAGGAAGTGGACTGTATATAGGCTAGTTATAAACAGGAAGGACTGTATATAGGCTAGTTATAAACAGGAAGGACTGTATATAGACTAGTTATAAACAGGAAGGACTGTATATAGGCTAGTTATAAACAGGAAGGACTGTATATAGACTAGTTATAAACAGGAAGGACAGGGTTCGATAATTGGACCTTTGTTATTCCGAATCTATATCAATGACCTTACTGCTGTGCCTTCTACTTCTGTCACGAGAATTTCTCTCTCTAATTAAACTCAAGCTTGATCCAAATTAATCTATCAACTTCCCCTTCTCTTTGCCGACGATACCAATTTGATTTTGATTCACTAATTAATGGAGCCAACACAAGCATGGTCACATTTTATGAATGGTTCCAGATGAACAAATTAATCTATAAAAAGTTTTTTTTTTTAAATCCAACTTTATAAGAATAAGAACTAATAAGAATAAGAACTATTGTTTAAAAAAGAAAATAGAGCCAGAATTTCAAATTGGTGGGAATGAAATGGAACAAGTCAAATCCACTAGATTCCCTGGAGTTCTAATCGATGAAAAGTTATCCTGGAAAGATCATATTCAATGTGTGTCACGCTCTGGCTCCGGGACTGTGTATTTTGAGCCAGGGTGTGTTCATTTGGTTGTGTTTGGTATTGGTTGTGTTGTATTTGGTTGTGTTTCCTTGTTTGGTCGTGTGACTCCCAATCAGTGGTAACGAGTGTCAGCTGTCGGCTCGTTATCTCTGATTGGGAGCCATATTTAAACTGTCAGTGTTCACCTTAGTGTTGTGGGTTTTTGTTCCGTATCAGTCATTGTAACTGAGGACTTCACGATTCGTCATTGTTTGTTGTTTTGTATTGAGTACTTTAAGTAAATAAAGTCATGTTCGTATCGCACGCTGCGCCTTGGTCCACTCACTTAGTAGACGTTCGTGACAGAAAAACCCACCAAGACCAGACCAAGCAGCGTGTCCAGGAGCCATCGCTAATAGATCTCCGTGGCAGCTTCGACTGGGTCAAGCCCATTGAGGAGCTGAGTGACGAGGGTTGGAGACAGAGGAGCGAGAGGTGGGCGAGAATGTTGGAGGCCTGGTCCACGGGGAGGAGAGACCCCCAGAAAATTTTTAGGGGGGGGCTCACGACGTCGGGGCAGCAGGAGGACGCTATGGAGCGGTCCAGCGGGGTTGCAGAGGAGGCCGCCAGGTTACGGGGGCCACTGGTAGAAGAGGGGATGGAAGGTGTAGAGGCACGGCGAGAGGTACTGGCGTGTGTTGCCAGTCCGGTCCGGCCCGTTCCAGATCCCGGTGTAGAGCCAGTGGTGTATGTCCCCAGTACGGTCCGGTCTATTCCTGCTCCCCGCACCAAACCTACGGTGTGCGTCGACAGCCCAGCCCGGCCCGTTCCTGCGCTCCGCACCGAGTCTGTGGTGCGCGTCGCCAGCCCAGCCCGGCCTGTTCCTGCTCTACGCACAAAGCCTACGGTGTGCGTCACCAGCCCAGCCCGGCCTGTTCCTGCTCCACGCACAAAGCCTACGGTGTGCGTCGCCAGCCCAGCCCGGCCTGTACCTGCTCCACGCACAAAGCCTACGGTGTGCGTCGCCAGCCCAGCCCGGCCTGTTCCTGCTCCACGCACCAAGCCTACGGGGTGCGTCGCCAGCCCAGCCCGGCCTGTCCCTGCTCCACGCACAAAACCTACGGTGTGCGTCGCCAGCCCGACCCGGCCTGTTCCTGCCACTCGCACCAAGCCTAGGGTGCGAGTCGTCAGCCTGGTCCAGCCTGTTCCTGCTACTCGCACCAAGCCAAGGGTGCGAGTCGTCAGCCTGGTCCAGCCCATTCCTGCTACTCGCACCAAGCCAGGGATGCGAGTCGTCAGCCTGGTGAGGTCCGTTCCGGCTCCACGCACCAAGCCTAGGGTGCGTATCGTCAGCCAGGTCCGGTCCGTTCCTGCCTCACGCGCTAAGCCAGGGGTGCGCGTCGTCAGTCCTGATCCAGCCAGCTGGGTCAGATCGGATCGGGGCCATTACGGGGGGATTGAAGTAGGGTGGTGGTCAAGCCCGGAGCCGGAGCCGCCTCCGAGGAGCAACACCCACCCAGCCCTCTCCTATTTGGGGTTTTGAGGCGCGGTCGCAGTCCGCGCCTTTAGGGGGGGGGTACTGTCACGCTCTGGCTCCGGGACTTTGTATTTTGAGCCAGGGTGTGTTCGTTTGGTTGTGTTTTGTTTGGTTGGGTTGTCATTGGTTGTGTTTTCCTTGTTTGGTCAAGTGACTCCCAATCGGAGGTAACGAGTGTCAGCTGTCGGCTCGTTATCTCTGATTGGGAGCCATATTTAAACTGTCTGTGTTCACCTTGTGTTTGTGGGTTTTTGTTCCATGTTCTGTCAGTGTTACAGAGGACTTCACGTATCGTTCTTTATTTGTTGTTTTGTTCCAGGCTTTAATTAAATAAAGTCATGTTCGCTCAACGCGCTGCGCTTTGGTCTACTCAGACGATCGTGACAGAAAAACCCACCTTAACCAGATCAAGCAGCGTGACGAGGAGAGAGGATGGACGTGGGAGGAGATGATTGCGAGTCTGGCAAGAGGGAGAGAGGCCTGGGCCACGGGGAGGAGAGACCCCCAGGAAATTTTTAGGGGGGGGCTCACGACGTCGGGGCAGCAGGTGTACGGGTTAGAGCGGTGCAAAGCGTTGGCAGAGAAGGCCGCCAGGTTAGGGGGGCCACTGGGCACAGAGGAGAGGGAAAGTGTGGAGGCACGGCGAGAGGTACTGGGGTGTGTTACCAGTCCGGTCCGGCCCGTTCCTGATCCCTGCGTGGGGCCAGTGGTGTGTGTCCCCAGTACGGTCCGGCCTGTTCCTGCCATTCCCACCAAGGCAGTGGTGCGCGTCGTCAGCCCAGCCCGGCCTGTTCCTGCCATTCCCACCAAGTCTGTGGTGTGCGTCGACAGCCCGGCCCGGCCTGTTCCTGCCATTCCCACCAAGTCAGTGGTGCGCGTCGTCAGCCCAGCCCGGCCTGTTCCTGCCATTCCCACCAAGTCAGTGGTGCACGTCGTCAGCCCAGCCCGGCCGGTTCCTGCCATTCCCACCAAGTCAGTGGTGTGCGTCGACAGCCCAGCCCGGCCTGTCCCTGCTCCACGCACCAAGCCTACGAGGTGCGTCGCCAGTCCAGCCCGGCCTCTCCCTGCTCCACGCACAAAGCCTACGGTGTGCGTCGCCAGCCCAGCCCGGCCTGTTCCTGCTCCACGCACAAAGCCTACGGTGTGCGTCGCCAGCCCAGCCCGGCCTGTCCCTGCTCCACGCACAAAGCCTACGGTGTGCGTCGCCAGCCCGACCCGGCCTGTTCCTGCCACACGCACCAAACCAGGGGTGCGAGGCGTCAGCCTGGTCCAGCCCGTTCCTGCTACTCGCACCAAACCAGGGATGCGAGTCGTCAGCCTGGTCCAGCTCGTTCCTGCTACTCGCACCAAACCAGGGAATGGAGTCGTCAGTCCGGTGAGGCCCGTTCCTGTTCCACGCACCAAGCCAGGGGCG
>NW_028162551.1:0-47684 GCF_964263955.1 Coregonus lavaretus
CTCCAGATGACAGGTTTTCACCAGAGAGGAAACACTTTAATTTCAAAAGCCTCCACTACAACTGAAACACCGCAGGGCTCTGTAGTTTCAACCTTCTTCTGTGCAACCTCTCACTGGGTCTCAGTGCAGTGATAGTGTCACGGATTCCTTCCTTCTGGTTCGGGCAGGCTGCGGCGTTCGTCGTCACCGGAGTACTAGCTGCTGCCGATCTATGTTTTATGTTTCTATGTTCATCTGGTTGTTGTCTAGTGTTGTGCACCCTGTTCCCCATTATGGTATTATGTCCTTCCCTATTTAACCTGTTCCCTCCCGCTGTGTGTTGTGCGTGTTTGTTACTTGTTACGAGTGTCGTTTGTGAGCGGGTTTGCGCCTCCCTGTGTTTGAAGGTTTTGCTTGTATCTTTACATTTCAGTAAAGTAGATTTTCATTTCATTCTGTGTCCTGCGCTTGACTCTGGCCTACCGCATTCCACAGACATTCATGACACATAGCTTTTGAAGTTGAAGCGTTTTCTCACCGCGTTAATACTATGGGCGAACCCACTCAACCAGGAAGTTGTTTTT
This sequence comes from Coregonus lavaretus, assembly GCF_964263955.1. Taxonomy (NCBI): domain Eukaryota; kingdom Metazoa; phylum Chordata; class Actinopteri; order Salmoniformes; family Salmonidae; genus Coregonus; species Coregonus lavaretus. The sequence continues at coordinate 564 of NW_028162551.1, forward strand.
GACTGCGACTCAACAAAAACGCAAGTTCCCTAAATAGAGTAGGCCTAAAGCATTATTGTTATGCTTTGGGAAATTGTGGTTCAAATAAGCACAGGATAATTGTGTAGGAATAGATTTATAAAATGCATAATGTGCTTTAGACTTCAAACCAATGTAATTTATGTAGCTGTGAAATATTTGCTATATTATCAAATTGATTGTATATTTTGTTTGTGCATCCCATCCTTTAACACTTTATTTGGATAGTCCATCTGTAGATGCTCTACAGCAGGGTTTCCCAAACTAGGGGTCGCAACCCCATGTTATTTTTTATTTAACCAGTTAAGTTGACTGAGAACACATTCTCATTTACAGCAACAACCTTGGGAATAGTTACAGGGGAGAGGAGGGTGGATGAATGAGCCAATTGGAAACTGGGGATGATTAGTTGGCCATGATGGTATGAGGGCCAGATTGGGAATTTAGCCAGGACACCGGGGTTAACACCCCTACTCTTACCATAAGCGCCATGGGATCTTTAGTGACCACAGAGAGTCAGGACACCCGTTTAACTTCCCATACGAAAGACGACACCCTACACAGGGCAATGTCCCCAATCACTGCCCTGGGGCATTGGGATCTTTCTTTAGACCAGAGGAAATATTGCTTCCTACTTGCCCTCCAACACCACTTCCAGCAGCATCTGGTCTCCCATCCAGGGACGACCAGGACCAACCCTGCTTAGCTTCAGAGTTAAGGGTGGTATGCTGCTGGCATAAAGACTTTGAAAATGGGGTCGCAAGAAACATTTTTTCGCTTGGTTCATAGAACCAGAGCAGTTCCTGTTTTCTTCCTACAAATGTGTCTATCTTTTGAATGTTTTAAGCTACGGAATATTATGAACCCATTACTGAAAGATAAGAGACTCAGGAACACGTACTGTTTCCCACTACAATGTGTCACACCCTGGCTCTGGGACTCTATTTGTTGAGCCAGGGTGTGTTCATTCTATGTGTGTATTTCTATGTTGGGGGGTTCTAGTTTGTTGATTTCTATGTTTGCCTTAGTGACTCCCAATCAGAGGCAACGAGTGTCAGCTGTTGGCTGGTTGTCTCTGATTGGGAGCCATATTTAAACTGTCTGTTTTCCCTTTTGTGTTTGTGGGTTTTTGTTCCGTGTTCGGTCATTGATACCGTTGGACGTCACGAGTCGTTTCTTGTATTCATGTTTAAACTTTAACTAATTAAAGTATGTTTGTTCATCACGCTGCGCCTTGGTCTGTTCCCTATGACGATCGTGACACAATGCCCACAAGCCATTCAAACCGAATGGACAAGACCACGCACTAAATCAGACTAGGGGAAAAACAACATTGTCAATGATGTTATTTTCTACACCTGATGATCTTCTGAACTTCCCAATACCTTCTGATGCATTTCAGTCTCTTCAAACCATACTGTCTTTTAGATTGAAATACTTTTCAAGAACACTGTCAGACTGATTCGTAATAAACTGTCATAGCCCGAAGTAAAAATGTAAATTGATTACGTAACTGTTTTTTTTTTACATGGTGGGGTCTCACATTTTTTTAAGTATCAAAATTGGGTTGGTCACCCCTACTAGTAACATTCCAACTAACTTTAAGTCACATTTTTAGTCATTTAGCAGACGCTCTTATCCAGAGCAACTTACAGTTAGTGAGTGCATACATTTTTCATACTGGCTCCCCGTGGGAATCAAACCCACAACCCCGGCGTTGCAAGCGCCATGCTCTACCAACTGAGCTACACGGGAGTCACTTACGCTAAACTTTACCATAGCCCTTATTCTAAACACAACCCAGTTGCTTATCAACAGATAGTTTGTTGGTAGTATGACCAGACGGACTATCCAAAACATTAACAACAATGACAGAGTAAAGGTTCAGCTTCACCTTTTAATTTATTTTCCAATTACTAATTGCTAAAATATATATATACTAACGGTATCTGAACAAGAAAATCAGTTAAAATCAGTTAAAATCAGTTAAAATGTGTTTTAAATGGGAACAAAATGATACAAATCAGAAACTTGTCCTCAATCCAGGCAAGTTTGAGCGGTGTATTTATGCAGGAATAGATACCGTTATGTTAGTACACTAGAATCAATGTACTTCCTAGTTATTCATCCCTGCTTGTTTAAAGACATGTTGGCACCATATCCGTGCAACACCTCTTTAATCCAGGGCATGAAGAAAGGGATTTTCATGTACACATGAGGATATCTGGAATCATCACATCTCTCAGCATAGTTAAAAGCAACGATACCCTGTGCCTTGTTGTTGCAAATAAGAGGTCCCCCTGAATCTCCCTGGAAAACAAAACAACAGCAATTAGAGAACAGACACAGAGAAGAGGGGTTGTCAAAGGAGAACAAGTGAACACTTCAAAGGCTATTTTAGTTTGCCACAGTAATGTTACACAGAAATAAACACTGCTTCTCTTATCAACTAAAACCTTTACTGGGTTGTCCTCTGTGTTGTTTCTAGTATTACTCGAAATCATTTGATCCCAATTCAATTTGGTTACCTGACAAAATCCTTTCCCTCCGTTAGTACGAGTGCATATCATTTGTCTTTTGTCAAAGTATTTCTGCCACACGCTCTTGCATTTAGAGTTATCCTCCATCATCACCGCCACTTCCATCAAAACGTCTGAACCATGATTGTTGTTCGAGTTAGTCTTGCCCCAACCAGCTACGGAGCACTTGATGTTTGCTGGGATTGTTTCCTCCTTCGTTGGGAGTCTAGTGACCTTCACATACCTGTTCAGTTTTGCTTTAGTCTTTAACTGTGGAAGACAATAAACAGATGGGTTAGATTGTGTGAACCACTCCAGATATTTCAGTTTTGGATGTCATTTATCTACATAAGTATTATTAGATGAGACAGCTAAATCAGACAAAAATCATGACTACAGTTACATCAAAATATTTAAACCTTCAAATGATCCCTACATGCTAGCCATGTCAGTTTTGAAGGTAATCCAAATCCATATCTTAAACCCTCAATTTAAAGCTAACCTTAAGTAAGTACCGTAAATAAATATGTTTTGAAGTTTACCTGGAGTAGCATGATGTCATAACTTAACTGGTTATATTCTCTGTGCAAGGGGTGGCGATGGTGATGTGACACTTGAATCTCTTGCCGACTCTTCTTCTCTTCTTCGGTTAGGTTGTGAGCTCCAAGGACCACCGTTAAAGGAAACACACTAAAAACAAATCAAAGAGTCGGTCAACATTGAGTTATTACTCAAAGATGCCCCTCAAGAGACATGTAACATGATGCAACAAAATGCATTAATATTCATTGTTGACTCACTCTTTTAAGCAGTGTGCTGAAGTCAGAACAAAGTCCTTCTGGATGAGCATTCCTCCACAAACATGGCGTCCTCTGTGCTGCAGAGAGACCATATAGGGCCTGGAGTGAGGCTTAGCTTCCTTACCCCCCACAATGCCACTCTCAGAGGCCCCTTGGAAGGAGGAGAAATACGATGTAATTGTTAACTGTCTTCTGGGACACACAAGGAGCAAAAAAACTACATCATTTGTGTTCAATATGGTTAACAAATAGCTACCTTATTTACTGTCTGCTACCAAATGATTACTTTTAGAGAATAATCAGCTGTACCTTCTTTACTACCTGGTTCTTTGTAGAGAATAATCAGCTATACCTTCTTTACTAGCTGGTTCTTTGTAGATATATAATGTACAGAATAGATGAACTCACCAGCAGAGGAAATGAGTTGGAGGAGGATGAGGAGGTGCAGGTACATGGTGGTGGACTGGCAGAGATCTAGATGTTGAGAGACTGCAGGCTTCTCCTCTCTATATAAACCACCTTTACACCCCGCCCACCCCGCCCACCCCCACCCCACCACCCCATAACCCCCCACACACAGCAAGAGGGGGCTGGTGGTCTAGCAGTTTATTCAAACTGAAAGTGAAAGCTGAGGTGAGGTGAGATGGAGTGGAAATATCACACATTTTAAGTTGGTTGTAAGTGGCGTCATATGATTCATGCCAAAAAACACCTTTTAAAATAAAGTACACCATCCGTATGTCTCTTTAGAATGTAATTAATGTCCCTAACCTGTCAGGATCTCAACAGGAACAAGACTAGGAACATTATAAATTATTATCTTACTGTACAATTCAACCAATAACCTTGCTTACTACCTCACTGAGCACTTGTTATATATATTTTTTTACATAATTGTTTTGACACAAATGTAACGTCTAACTTGCACCAAAATGGTTTGTAGTTGTAAAATCGGGGGTTTGCACAGCTGTAACACACAATGGCTCTGGTGTGGGCAGGACTTTTTCCTCTGACCAATTAGGTGAGCTTATGGCCTTTTCCTCCGACCAATCAGGTGAGGTGTTGTAGCTCTATATATAGGCCTACCTCCTTTACAACCCCACACCCCTCCCTCCATACCCACACCCCCCACACCCCTCCCTCCATACCCCCACCTCCCACACCCCTCCCTCCATACCCACACCTCCCACACCCCTCCCTCCATACCCACACCCCCCACACCCCTCCCTCCATACCCCCACCTCCCACACCCCTCCCTCCATACCCCCACCTCCCACACCCCTCCCTCCATGCCCCCACCTCCCACACCCCTCCCTCCATACCCCCACCTCCCACACCCCTCCCTCCATACCCCCACCTCCCACACCCCTCCCTCCATACCCACACCCCCCACACCCCTCCCTCCATACCCCCACCTCCCACACCCCTCCCTCCATACCCACACCCCCCACACCCCTCCCTCCATACCCCCACCTCCCACACCCCTCCCTCCATACCCCCACCTCCCACACCCCTCCCTCCATACCCACACCTCCCACACCCCTCCCTCCATACCCACAACTCCCACACCCCTCCCTCCATACCCACACCTCCCACACCCCTCCCTCCATACCCACACCTCCCACACCCCTCCCTCCATACCCACACCTCCCACACCCCTCCCTCCATACCCACACCTCCCACACCCCTCCCTCCATACCCACACCTCCCACACCCCTCCCTCCATACCCAAACACACAGTGAAAGGGGGCAGGTGGTCCAGCAGATTGTTCATACTGAAAGTGAAAGCTGAGGTGAGGTGAGCTGGAATGGAAATATCACACATTTGAAGTTTTATTGTAAGTGATGAAGGACATTTTAAAATCTTTCTATTTACATCAAATTGAACCAATAACCTAGCTACTTTTTTTAGACAATGAGTTTAGAACACATATTTATACTATAATTATTACAAACATTGATTTAGCTTTTCGACACACATACAATGAGTATACAAAACATTAAGAACACTTTCCATGACATAGACTGACCAGGTGAATCCAAGTGAAAACCATGATCCCTTATTGATGTCACTTGTTAAATCCACTTCAATCTTTGTAGATGAAGGGGAGGAGACATGTTAAAGAAGGGTTTTTAAGCCTTGAGACAATTGAGACATGGATTGTGTGTGTGTGCCATTCAGAGGGTGCACCGGTTTGTGTCAAGAACTGCAACGCTGCTGGGTTTTTAAACGCTCAACAGTTTCCCCATGTGTATCAAGAATGGTCCACCACTCAAAGGATATCCTGCCAACTTGACACAACTGTGGGAAGCATTGGAGTCAACATCTCTGTGGACCGCTTTCAACAATATGCCAACAGTACAATACAATATAGTACAGTAGGTCAACAGTAGAGTAGGTCAACAGTACAGTAGAATATAGTACAGTAGATCAACAGTACAGTAGAATATAGTACAGTAGAATATAGTACAGTAGAATATAGTACAGTAGAATATAGTACAGTAGAATATAGTACAGTAGATCAACAGTATAGTACAGTAGAATATAGTACAGTAGAATATAGTACAGTAGAATATAGTACAGTAGATCAACAGTACAGTAGAATATAGTACAGTAGAATATAGTACAGTAGATCAACAGTACAATATAGTACAGTAGAATATAGTGCAGTAGGTCAACAGTACAGTAGGTCAACAGTACAGTAGCATATAGTACAGTAGGTCAACAGGACAGTAGGTCAACAGGACAGTAGGTCAACAGTACAGTAGAATATAGTACAGTAGAATATAGTACAGTAGAATATAGTACAGTAGCATATAGTACAGTAGGTCAACAGTACAGTAGAATATAGTACAGTAGGTCAACAGTACAGTAGAATATATAGTACAGTAGAATATAGTACAGTAGATCAACAGTACAATATAGTACAGTAGAATATAGTACAGTAGGTCAACAGTACAGTAGAATATAGTACAGTAGATCAACAGTACAGTAGAATATAGTACAGTAGATCAACAGTACAGTAGAATATAGTACAGTAGAATATAGTACAGTAGAATATAGTACAGTAGATCAACAGTACAGTAGAATATAGTACAGTAGAATATAGTACAGTAGAATATAGTACAGTAGAATATAGTACAGTAGATCAACAGTATAGTACAGTAGATCAAAAGTACAGTAGGCCCAGGAGTAAGGATTGTCAGTGGGTCAGCTGTCTTCTTTCCTGGACTTGAGGAAGGACTGGTGTAGCACAACATAGAGGCATCTGACCTGTAGGACAAAGCAAAGACAAAACACACGAGTCACCTTTCAGATTCAAGTAGCCAATCCAAGGAAAAGTGACTGTTAGAGTTATGATGTTTTCTAATTGTTTGGAAACAATCATGGTGAACGATAATAGGTAATGTTGGGAGTCAGGCAGTCAGCTTTAAAAACAATAAACACAAATCTCAATAAAATATGTGATTTAGTATTAATATGACTGTGTTAGCTATGGACCTGTAGCAGCTCAGACCTTAGACAGGTAGTATTAATATGACTGTGTTAGCTATGGACCTGTAGCAGCTCAGACCTTAGACAGGTAGTATTAATATGACTGTGTTAGCTATGGACCTGTAGCAGCTCAGACAGGTAGTATTAATATGACTGTGTTAGCTATGGACCTGTAGCAGCTTAGACAGGTAGTATTAATATGACTGTGTTAGCTATGGACCTGTAGCAGCTTAGACAGGTAGTATTAATATGACTGTGTTAGCTATGGACCTGTAGCAGCTCAGACAGGTAGTATTAATATGACTGTGTTAGCTATGGACCTGTAGCAGCTCAGACCTTAGACAGGTAGTATTAATATGACTGTGTTAGCTATGGACCTGTAGCAGCTCAGACAGGTAGTATTAATATGACTGTGTTAGCTATGGACCTGTAGCAGCTCAGACCTTAGACAGGTAGTATTAATATGACTGTGTTAGCTATGGACCTGTAGCAGCTCAGACCTTAGACAGGTAGTATTAATATGACTGTGTTAGCTATGGACCTGTAGCAGCATAGACAGGTAGTATTAATATGACTGTGTTGGCTATGGACCTGTAGCAGCTCAGACCTTAGACAGGTAGTATTAATATGACTGTGTTAGCTATGGACCTGTAGCAGCTTAGACAGGTAGTATTAATATGACTGTGTTAGCTATGGACCTGTAGCAGCTCAGACCTTAGACAGGTAGTATTAATATGACTGTGTTAGCTATGGACCTGTAGCAGCTCAGACCTTAGACAGGTAGTATTAATATGACTGTGTTAGCTATGGACCTGTAGCAGCTCAGACAGGTAGTATTAATATGACTGTGTTAGCTATGGACCTGTAGCAGCTCAGACCTTAGACAGGTAGTATTAATATGACTGTGTTAGCTATGGACCTGTAGCAGCTCAGACCTTAGACAGGTAGTATTAATATGACTGTGTTAGCTATGGACCTGTAGCAGCTTAGACCTTAGACAGGTAGTATTAATATGACTGTGTTAGCTATGGACCTGTAGCAGCTTAGACAGGTAGTATTAATATGACTGTGTTAGCTATGGACCTGTAGCAGCTCAGACCTTAGACAGGTAGTATTAATATGACTGTGTTGGCTATGGACCTGTAGCAGCTCAGACAGGTAGTATTAATATGACTGTGTTAGCTATGGACCTGTAGCAGCTCAGACCTTAGACAGGTAGTATTAATATGACTGTGTTAGCTATGGACCTGTAGCAGCTTAGACAGGTAGTATTAATATGACTGTGTTGGCTATGGACCTGTAGCAGCTCAGACCTTAGACAGGTAGTATTAATATGACTGTGTTAGCTATAGACCTGTAGCAGCTCAGACCTTAGACAGGTAGTATTAATATGACTGTGTTAGCTATGGACCTGTAGCAGCTTAGACAGGTAGTATTAATATGACTGTGTTAGCTATGGACCTGTAGCAGCTCAGACAGGTAGTATTAATATGACTGTGTTAGCTATGGACCTGTAGCAGCTCAGACCTTAGACAGGTAGTATTAATATGACTGTGTTAGCTATGGACCTGTAGCAGCTCAGACAGGTAGTATTAATATGACTGTGTTAGCTATGGACCTGTAGCAGCTCAGACAGGTAGTATTAATATGACTGTGTTAGCTATGGACCTGTAGCAGCTTAGACAGGTAGTATTAATATGACTGTGTTAGCTATGGACCTGTAGCAGCTCAGACCTTAGACAGGTAGTATTAATATGACTGTGTTAGCTATGGACCTGTAGCAGCTCAGACCTTAGACAGGAAGTATTAATATGACTGTGTTAGCTATGGACCTGTAGCAGCTTAGACAGGTAGTATTAATATGACTGTGTTGGCTATGGACCTGTAGCAGCTCAGACCTTAGACAGGTAGTATTAATATGACTGTGTTAGCTATGGACCTGTAGCAGCTCAGACCTTAGACAGGTAGTATTAATATGACTGTGTTAGCTATGGAAATGTAGCAGCTTAGACAGGTAGTATTAATATGACTGTGTTAGCTATGGACCTGTAGCAGCTCAGACAGGTAGTATTAATATGACTGTGTTGGCTATGGACCTGTAGCAGCTCAGACCTTAGACAGGTAGTATTAATATGACTGTGTTAGCTATGGACCTGTAGCAGCTTAGACAGGTAGTATTAATATGACTGTGTTAGCTATGGACCTGTAGCAGCTCAGACCTTAGACAGGTAGTATTAATATGACTGTGTTAGCTATGGACCTGTAGCAGCTCAGACCTTAGACAGGTAGTATTAATATGACTGTGTTAGCTATGGACCTGTAGCAGCTTAGACAGGTAGTATTAATATGACTGTGTTGGCTATGGACCTGTAGCAGCTCAGACAGGTAGTATTAATATGACTGTGTTGGCTATGGACCTGTAGCAGCTCAGACCTTAGACAGGTAGTATTAATATGACTGTGTTGGCTATGGACCTGTAGCAGCTCAGACCTTAGACAGGTAGTATTAATATGACTGTGTTAGCTATGGACCTGTAGCAGCTCAGACCTTAGACAGGTAGTATTAATATGACTGTGTTAGCTATGGACCTGTAGCAGGTCAGACCTTAGACAGGTAGTATTAATATGACTGTGTTGGCTATGGACCTGTAGCAGCTCAGACAGGTAGTATTAATATGACTGTGTTAGCTATGGACCTGTAGCAGCTCAGACAGGTAGTATTAATATGACTGTGTTAGCTATGGACCTGTAGCAGCTCAGACCTTAGACAGGTAGTATTAATATGACTGTGTTAGCTATGGACCTGTAGCAGCTTAGACAGGTAGTATTAATATGACTGTGTTAGCTATGGACCTGTAGCAGCTCAGACCTTAGACAGGTAGTATTAATATGACTGTGTTAGCTATGGACCTGTAGCAGCTCAGACCTTAGACAGGTAGTATTAATATGACTGTGTTAGCTATGGACCTGTAGCAGCTTAGACAGGTAGTATTAATATGACTGTGTTAGCTATGGACCTGTAGCAGCTCAGACAGGTAGTATTAATATGACTGTGTTAGCTATGGACCTGTAGCAGCTCAGACCTTAGACAGGTAGTATTAATATGACTGTGTTAGCTATGGACCTGTAGCAGCTTAGACCTTAGACAGGTAGTATTAATATGACTGTGTTGGCTATGGACCTGTAGCAGCTCAGACCTTAGACAGGTAGTATTAATATGACTGTGTTAGCTATGGACCTGTAGCAGCTTAGACCTTAGACAGGTAGTATTAATATGACTGTGTTGGCTATGGACCTGTAGCAGCTCAGACCTTAGACATGTAGTATTAATATGACTGTGTTAGCTATAGACCTGTAGCAGCTTAGACAGGTAGTATTAATATGACTGTGTTAGCTATGGACCTGTAGCAGCTCAGACAGGTAGTATTAATATGACTGTGTTAGCTATGGACCTGTAGCAGCTCAGACCTTAGACAGGTAGTATTAATATGACTGTGTTAGCTATGGACCTGTAGCAGCTTAGACATGTAGTATTAATATGACTGTGTTGGCTATGGACCTGTAGCAGCTCAGACCTTAGACAGGTAGTATTAATATGACTGTGTTAGCTATGGACCTGTAGCAGCTCAGACCTTAGACAGGTAGTATTAATATGACTGTGTTAGCTATGGACCTGTAGCAGCTCAGACCTTAGACAGGTAGTATTAATATGACTGTGTTAGCTATGGACCTGTAGCAGCTCAGACCTTAGACAGGTAGTATTAATATGACTGTGTTAGCTATGGACCTGTAGCAGCTCAGACAGGTAGTATTAATATGACTGTGTTAGCTATATACCTGTAGCAGCTTAGACAGGTAGTATTAATATGACTGTGTTAGCTATGGACCTGTAGCAGCTTAGACCTTAGACAGGTAGTATTAATATGACTGTGTTAGCTATGGACCTGTAGCAGCTCAGACCTTAGACAGGTAGTAATAATATGACTGTGTTAGCTATGGACCTGTAGCAGCTCAGACAGGTAGTATTAATATGACTGTGTTAGCTATGGACCTGTAGCAGCTCAGACAGGTAGTATTAATATGACTGTGTTGGCTATGGACCTGTAGCAGATCAAACAGGTAGTATTAATATGACCGTGTTGGCTATGGACCTGTAGCAGCTCAGACCTTAGACAGGTAGTATTAATATGACTGTGTTAGCTATGGACCTGTAGCAGCTTAGACCTTAGACATGTAGTATTAATATGACTGTGTTGGCTATGGACCTGTAGCAGCTTAGACAGGTAGTATTAATATGACTGTGTTAGCTATGGACCTGTAGCAGCTCAGACAGGTAGTATTAATATGACTGTGTTAGCTATGGACCTGTAGCAGCTTAGACAGGTAGTATTAATATGACTGTGTTAGCTATGGACCTGTAGCAGCTTAGACAGGTAGTATTAATATGACTGTGTTGGCTATGGACCTGTAGCAGCTCAGACCTTAGACAGGTAGTATTAATATGACTGTGTTAGCTATGGACCTGTAGTAGCTTAGACCTTAGACAGGTAGTATTAATATGACTGTGTTAGCTATGGACCTGTAGCAGCTTAGACAGGTAGTATTAATATGACTGTGTTAGCTATGGACCTGTAGCAGCTCAGATAGGTAGTATTAATATGACTGTGTTAGCTATGGACCTGTAGCAGCTTAGACAGGTAGTATTAATATGACTGTGTTAGCTATGGACCTGTAGCAGCTCAGACCTTAGACAGGTAGTATTAATATGACTGTGTTAGCTATGGACCTGTAGCAGCTCAGACCTTAGACAGGTAGTATTAATATGACTGTGTTAGCTATGGACCTGTAGCAGCTTAGACAGGTAGTATTAATATGACTGTGTTAGCTATGGACCTGTAGCAGCTCAGACAGGTAGTATTAATATGACTGTGTTAGCTATGGACCTGTAGCAGCTTAGACAGGTAGTATTAATATGACTGTGTTAGCTATGGACCTGTAGCAGCTCAGACCTTAGACAGGTAGTATTAATATGACTGTGTTGGCTATGGACCTGTAGCAGCTTAGACAGGTAGTATTAATATGACTGTGTTAGCTATGGACCTGTAGCAGCTCAGACAGGTAGTATTAATATGACTGTGTTGGCTATGGACCTGTAGCAGCTCAGACCTTAGACAGGTAGTATTAATATGAATGTGTTGGCTATGGACCTGTAGCAGCTCAGACCTTAGACAGGTAGTATTAATATGACTGTGTTAGCTATGGACCTGTAGCAGCTCAATCCTTAGACAGGTAGTATTAATATGACTGTGTTAGCTATGGACCTGTAGCAGCTCAGACCTTAGACAGGTAGTATTAATATGACTGTGTTAGCTATGGACCTGTAGCAGCTTAGACAGGTAGTATTAATATGACTGTGTTAGCTATGGACCTGTAGCAGCTCAGACAGGTAGTATTAATATGACTGTGTTAGCTATGGACCTGTAGCAGCTCAGACCTTAGACAGGTAGTATTAATATGACTGTGTTAGCTATGGACCTGTAGCAGCTCAGACCTTAGACAGGTAGTATTAATATGACTGTGTTAGCTATGGACCTGTAGCAGCTTAGACAGGTAGTATTAATATGACTGTGTTAGCTATGGACCTGTAGCAGCTCAGAGCTTAGACAGGTAGTATTAATATGACTGTGTTAGCTATGGACCTGTAGCAGCTTAGACAGGTAGTATTAATATGACTGTGTTAGCTATGGACCTGTAGCAGCTCAGACCTTAGACAGGTAGTATTAATATGACTGTGTTAGCTATGGACCTGTAGCAGCTCAGACAGGTAGTATTAATATGACTGTGTTAGCTATGGACCTGTAGCAGCTCAGACCTTAGACAGGTAGTATTAATATGACTGTGTTAGCTATGGACCTGTAGCAGCTTAGACAGGTAGTATTAATATGACTGTGTTAGCTATGGACCTGTAGCAGCTCAGACAGGTAGTATTAATATGACTGTGTTAGCTATGGACCTGTAGCAGCTCAGACCTTAGACAGGTAGTATTAATATGACTGTGTTAGCTATGGACCTGTAGCAGCTCAGACCTTAGACAGGTAATATTAATATGACTGTGTTAGCTATGGACCTGTAGCAGCTTAGACAGGTAGTATTAATATGACTGTGTTAGCTATGGACCTGTAGCAGCTCAGACCTTAGACAGGTAGTATTAATATGACTGTGTTAGCTATGGACCTGTAGCAGCTTAGACAGGTAGTATTAATATGACTGTGTTAGCTATGGACCTGTAGCAGCTCAGACAGGTAGTATTAATATGACTGTGTTGGCTATGGACCTGTAGCAGCTCAGACCTTAGACAGGTAGTATTAATATGACTGTGTTAGCTATGGACCTGTAGCAGCTCAGACCTTAGACAGGTAGTATTAATATGACTGTGTTAGCTATGGACCTGTAGCAGCTCAGACAGGTAGTATTAATATGACTGTGTTAGCTATGGACCTGTAGCAGCTCAATCCTTAGACAGGTAGTATTAATATGACTGTGTTAGCTATGGACCTGTAGCAGCTCAGACCTTAGACAGGTAGTATTAATATGACTGTGTTAGCTATGGACCTGTAGCAGCTCAGACCTTAGACAGGTAGTATTAATATGACTGTGTTAGCTATGGACCTGTAGCAGCTCAGACAGGTAGTATTAATATGACTGTGTTAGCTATGGACCTGTAGCAGCTTAGACAGGTAGTATTAATATGACTGTGTTAGCTATGGACCTGTAGCAGCTCAGACCTTAGACAGGTAGTATTAATATGACTGTGTTAGCTATGGACCTGTAGCAGCTTAGACAGGTAGTATTAATATGACTGTGTTAGCTATGGCCCTGTAGCAGCTCAGACCTTAGACAGGTAGTATTAATATGACTGTGTTAGCTATGGACCTGTAGCAGCTCAGACCTTAGACAGGTAGTATTAATATGACTGTGTTAGCTATGGACATGTAGCAGCTTAGACAGGTAGTATTAATATGACTGTGTTGGCTATGGACCTGTAGCAGCTCAGACCTTAGACATGTAGTATTAATATGACTGTGTTAGCTATGGACCTGTAGCAGCTCAGACAGGTAGTATTAATATGACTGTGTTAGCTATGGACCTGTAGCAGCTCAGACCTTAGACAGGTAGTATTAATATGACTGTGTTAGCTATGGACCTGTAGCAGCTCAGACAGGTAGTATTAATATGACTGTGTTAGCTATGGACCTGTAGCAGCTTAGACAGGTAGTATTAATATGACTGTGTTAGCTATGGACCTGTAGCAGCTCAGACCTTAGACAGGTAGTATTAATATGACTGTGTTAGCTATGGACCTGTAGCAGCTTAGACAGGTAGTATTAATATGACTGTGTTAGCTATGGACCTGTAGCAGCTCAGACCTTAGACAGGTAGTATTAATATGACTGTGTTAGCTATGGACCTGTAGCAGCTTAGACAGGTAGTATTAATATGACTGTGTTAGCTATGGACCTGTAGCAGCTTAGACCTTAGACAGGTAGTATTAATATGACTGTTTTGGCTATGGACCTGTAGCAGCTCAGACCTTAGACAGGTAGTATTAATATGACTGTGTTAGCTATGGACCTGTAGCAGCTTAGACAGGTAGTATTAATATGACTGTGTTAGCTATGGACCTGTAGCAGCTCAGACAGGTAGTATTAATATGACTGTGTTAGCTATGGACCTGTAGCAGCTCAGACCTTAGACAGGTAGTATTAATATGACTGTGTTAGCTATGGACCTGTAGCAGCTCAGACCTTAGACAGGTAGTATTAATATGACTGTGTTAGCTATGGACCTGTAGCAGCTTAGACAGGTAGTATTAATATGACTGTGTTAGCTATGGACCTGTAGCAGCTCAGACCTTAGACAGGTAGTATTAATATGACTGTGTTAGCTATGGACCTGTAGCAGCTCAGACAGGTAGTATTAATATGACTGTGTTAGCTATGGACCTGTAGCAGCTCAGACCTTAGACAGGTAGTATTAATATGACTGTGTTAGCTATGGACCTGTAGCAGCTTAGACAGGTAGTATTAATATGACTGTGTTAGCTATGGACCTGTAGCAGCTCAGACCTTAGACAGGTAGTATTAATATGACTGTGTTAGCTATGGACCTGTAGCAGCTCAGACAGGTAGTATTAATATGACTGTGTTAGCTATGGACCTGTAGCAGCTCAGACCTTAGACAGGTAGTATTAATATGACTGTGTTAGCTATGGACCTGTAGCAGCTTAGACAGGTAGTATTAATATGACTGTGTTAGCTATGGACCTGTAGCAGCTCAGACAGGTAGTATTAATATGACTGTGTTAGCTATGGACCTGTAGCAGCTCAGACCTTAGACAGGTAGTATTAATATGACTGTGTTAGCTATGGACCTGTAGCAGCTCAGACCTTAGACAGGTAGTATTAATATGACTGTGTTAGCTATGGACCTGTAGCAGCTTAGACAGGTAGTATTAATATGACTGTGTTAGCTATGGACCTGTAGCAGCTCAGACCTTAGACAGGTAGTATTAATATGACTGTGTTAGCTATGGACCTGTAGCAGCTCAGACCTTAGACAGGTAGTATTAATATGACTGTGTTAGCTAAGGACCTGTAGCAGCTTAGACAGGTAGTATTAATATGACTGTGTTAGCTATGGACCTGTAGCAGCTCAGACAGGTAGTATTAATATGACTGTGTTGGCTATGGACCTGTAGCAGCTCAGACCTTAGACAGGTAGTATTAATATGACTGTGTTAGCTATGGACCTGTAGCAGCTCAGACCTTAGACAGGTAGTATTAATATGACTGTGTTAGCTATGGACCTGTAGCAGCTCAGACAGGTAGTATTAATATGACTGTGTTAGCTATGGACCTGTAGCAGCTCAGACCTTAGACAGGTAGTATTAATATGACTGTGTTAGCTATGGACCTGTAGCAGCTTAGACAGGTAGTATTAATATGACTGTGTTAGCTATGGACCTGTAGCAGCTCAGACCTTAGACAGGTAGTATTAATATGACTGTGTTAGCTATGGCCCTGTAGCAGCTCAGACCTTAGACAGGTAGTATTAATATGACTGTGTTAGCTATGGACCTGTAGCAGCTCAGACCTTAGACAGGTAGTATTAATATGACTGTGTTAGCTATGGACCTGTAGCAGCTTAGACAGGTAGTATTAATATGACTGTGTTGGCTATGGACCTGTAGCAGCTCAGACCTTAGACAGGTAGTATTAATATGACTGTGTTAGCTATGGACCTGTAGCAGCTCAGACAGGTAGTATTAATATGACTGTGTTAGCTATGGACCTGTAGCAGCTTAGACAGGTAGTATTAATATGACTGTGTTAGCTATGGACCTGTAGCAGCTCAGACCTTAGACAGGTAGTATTAATATGACTGTGTTAGCTATGGACCTGTAGCAGCTTAGACAGGTAGTATTAATATGACTGTGTTAGCTATGGACCTGTAGCAGCTCAGACCTTAGACAGGTAGTATTAATATGACTGTGTTAGCTATGGACCTGTAGCAGCTTAGACAGGTAGTATTAATATGACTGTGTTAGCTATGGACCTGTAGCAGCTTAGACCTTAGACAGGTAGTATTAATATGACTGTTTTGGCTATGGACCTGTAGCAGCTCAGACCTTAGACAGGTAGTATTAATATGACTGTGTTAGCTATGGACCTGTAGCAGCTTAGACAGGTAGTATTAATATGACTGTGTTAGCTATGGACCTGTAGCAGCTCAATCCTTAGACAGGTAGTATTAATATGACTGTGTTGGCTATGGACCTGTAGCAGCTCAATCCTTAGACAGGTAGTATTAATATGACTGTGTTAGCTATGGACCTGTAGCAGCTCAATCCTTAGACAGGTAGTATTAATATGACTGTGTTAGCTATGGACCTGTAGCAGCTCAGACCTTAGACAGGTAGTATTAATATGACTGTGTTAGCTATGGACCTGTAGCAGCTTAGACAGGTAGTATTAATATGACTGTGTTAGCTATGGACCTGTAGCAGCTCAATCCTTAGACAGGTAGTATTAATATGACTGTGTTAGCTATGGACCTGTAGCAGCTTAGACAGGTAGTATTAATATGACTGTGTTAGCTATGGACATGTAGAAGCTTAGACAGGTATTATTAATATGACTGTGTTAGCTATGGACCTGTAGCAGCTCAATCCTTAGACAGGTAGTATTTCACCAGGATGAGTGCTACCTCCATGCCAAGACGAGAGTGTTACCTCCAGGATGAGAGCGTTACCTCCAGGATGAGAGTGTTACCTCCAGGATGAGAGCGTTACCTCCGGGATGAGAGCGTTACCTCCGGGATGAGAGCGTTACCTCCGGGATGAGAGCGTTACCTCCGGGATGAGAGCGTTACCTCCGGGATGAGAGCGTTACCTCCTGGATGAGAGCGTTACCTCCAGGCCTGGATGAGAATGCAGTCAGCCATCATGCAGATATGAGCCAGCTCTTTCAGTGAATGGTCAGGGTCTTTCTGCAACACACCACCAGGAAGAGAGGGAGGATGGGGAGAGAGGGCTATTAGGCCAAGCTGAAATATAATCTGTATCACTTAACAACTAAAGTACATTTTAATACTGTAATCATGGCTTCTGACTAATTCAGTTCATCAATAAAAGAGGGGTAAAAGAAGACAAGTAAACTAGACTCACCACATCAAGTAGCACCAGTAGAACCCTGAGGGTGACGGTCTGGCCCACCAGTAGAACCCTGAGGGTGAGTATCTGGCCTACCAGTAGAACCCTGAGGGTGAGTATCTGGCCTACCAGTAGAACCCTGAGGGTGAGTATCTGGCCTACCAGTAGAACCCTGAGGGTGAGTATCTGGCCTACCAGTAGAACCCGGAGGGTGAGTATCTGGCCTACCAGTAGAACCCGGAGGGTGAAGGTCTGGCCCACCAGTAGAACCCTGAGGGTGAATATCTGGCCCAGCAGTAGAACCCTGAGGGTGAAGATCTGGCCCACCAGTAGAACCCTGAGGGTGAAGATCTGGCCCAGCAGTAGAACCCTGAGGGTGAATGTCTGGCCCACCAGTAGAACCCTGAGGGTGAAGGTCTGGCCCACCAGTAGAACCCTGAGGGTGACCGTCTGGCCCAGCAGTAGAACCCTGAGGGTGACCGTCTGGCCCAGCAGTAGAACCCTGAGGGTGAAGGTCTGGCCCAGCAGTAGAACCCTGAGGGTGAAGGTCTGGCCCGGCAGTAGAACCCTGAGGGTGAAGGTCTGGCCCACCAGTAGAACCCTGAGGGTGAAGGTCTGGCCCACCAGTAGAACCCTGAGGGTGAAGTTCTGGCCCGGCAGTAGAACCCTGAGGGTGAATGTCTGGCCCACCAGTAGAACCCTGAGGGTGAATGTCTGGCCCACCAGTAGAACCCTGAGGGTGAAGGTCTGGCCCAGCAGTTTGAGACGGTGGATGTAGTTGGTTTGAGGTTGTGGTACCTCAGACTGCAGGCCCAACAACAGGACAGGAAAACACCAACACCCACAGACACAGAGAGGAGAGGTGAGAGAAGGTGAGAAAGAGCATGCAAGACCAGCAAATGTCAATAAATAAATAAATAAATTAAGTGGTTGTTAGGCCTACTGCTGCTAGGTAGCTCTCTCTGGTCTCCCCCTCCCCTCTGTCTGTCCTTGATTGCAGGAGTGAAGTCTGGTGTGCGGGAGTCAGGGTTCCAGCTGCAGCTCATTCACCATAATCACCTCAGCCTTTAAGACCCGGTCAAACTTGCCACTCATCGTCAGATCATAGTAATAATAATAAATAATAATAATAATATGCCATTTAGCAGACGCTTTTATCCAAAGCGACTTACAGTCATGCGTGCATACATTTTTGTGTATGGGTGGTCCCGGGGATCGAACCCACTACCTTGGCGTTACAAGCGCCGTGCTCTACCAGTTGAGCTACAGAGGACCACCATAGTCAAGACTACCATATTATTGGAACCTGACTCCTGCCTCCGCTTCACTCCTGCCACCACCATCCTGCTTACCACTACCGGACCTTCCTTTTGGACTCTCCATGGACACTAGGACGTTACGGTACCACTCCTGCTCGGAACCTGGATCTGTTACCCTCCCTGTAAACCTGGACTTGCTCTTCCCCTATTATTGGAAACCTGGACAAATTGAACTTTGTAAATAAACCTGTTAAACCTTCTCTGGCTCGGTGTAGTTGTCTGCATTTGGGTTCAAATCCAGTTGAATCATGACAGTGGTTTCCAGAGAACGCATTGCCTAGCAACAGAGACCATGTGGAGCTCTGTGGGTTTGAGGTCCTGTCTATTTCTGAGAAGGTGTAGGTTCACAGATCGACAACAGGAAAAGCACAGAGGTGGTTGGTGGTTTCTCACTTACTAGGTGAGAGGTAGACATGTATGACAGGTTTAAGTGGAACAGAAGAGGACACGCCACACACAATTACCCACACAAACTTACACACACACACACACACACACACACACAAACACACACACACAGGGGGAAAAGTCCATACTGTCATCTATGGTCATTTGGTTGTGTTGCTGCCTGAATTTAAAATAGATTGAATTTTGTGTCACTGGCCTACTCACAATACCCCATAATGTCCAAGTGGAATTTTGTTTGTAGAACATTTTAGAAATTAATAAAAAATGTAGAGCTGATATGTCTTGAATCAATGAGTATTCAACCCCTTCGTCATGGCAAGCCTAAATATGTTCAGGAGTAAAAATGTGCTTAACAAATCACATAATAAGTTGCATGGAATCATTCTGTGTTCAATAAAAGTGGTTAACATGATTTTTGAATGACTACCCCATCTCTGTACCCCACACATACAATTATCTGTAAGGTCCCTCAATTTCAAGCACAGATTCAACCACAAAGACCAGGGATTTTTTTCGATGCCTCGAAAAGAAGGGCACCGATTGGTAGATGTGTAAAAAAATAAAAGAGGAAAGAAAGATGTGAAATATCCCTTTGAGCCTGGTGAAGTTGTTGATTAGGCTTTGGATGGTGTATCAATACACCCACTCACTACAAAGATACAGGCGTTCTTCCTACCTTAGTTGCCGGAGAGGAAGGAAACTGCTCAGAGATTTCACCATGAGGTGAAAATCACATTTACAGAGTTTAATAGTTGTGATATGAGAAAACTGAGGATGGGTCAACAACATTGTAGTTACTCCACGATACTAAGCTAATTGACAGAGTGAAAAGAAGGAAGCCTGTACAGAATACATGCATCCTGTTTGCAACAAGGCACTTAATACTTTTTAAAAATGTGGCAAAGAAATGTATTTTACGTCCTGAATACAAAGCATTAAGTTTTGGGAAAATCCAACTCAACACATCACTGAGTACCATGCTTCATATTTTCAAGCATGGTGGTGGCTGCATCATGTTATGGGTATGTCTCTAATCGGCAAGGACTAAGCAGTTTTTTTGGGATAAAAATAAACGCAATACAGCTATAAGCAAAATCCTAGAGGAAAACCTGGTTCGGTCTGCTTTCCAACACACACTGGGAGATGAATTCACCTTTCGCCAGAACAATAACCTAAAACACAAGGCCAAATCTATATTGGAGTTGCTTACCAAGATGACACTGAATGTTCCTGAGTGGCCGAGTTACAGTTTTAACTTAAATCAGCTTGAAAATCTATGGCAAGACTTGAAAATGGCTGTCTTGCAATGATCCACAATCAAGTTGACACAGCTTAAAGAAGTCTTTAAAGAAAAAAATGGCAAATATAGCACAATCCAGGTGTGCAAAGCTCTTAGAGACTTACCCCAAAAGATTCAAAGCTGTAATGGCCACCAAAGGTGCTTCTACAAAGTATTGACTCAGGGGTGTGAATACTTATTTCTGTATTTCATTTTCAATAAATGTGCAAACATTTCTAAAAACATAGTTTTCACTGTGTCATTGTCATTATGGGGTACTGTGTGCAGATGGGGGACAACAAACAAGACTAATCAATTTTGAATTCAGGCTGTAGCAAAACAGAACCCCTGGATTTACAGTCTAATGAAGTATACCCCTGGATTTGCAGTCTAATGAAGTCTACCCTCGTATATACAGTCTAATGAAGTATACCCTGGATTTGCAGTCTAATGAAGTCTACCCTCGGACATAAAGTCTAATTAAGTATACCCTGGATTTGCAGTCTAATGAAGTCAATAGTATACCCCTGGATTTAGAGCCTAATGAAGAATACCAGTCGATTTACAGTCTAATGATGTATACTCCTGGATTTACAGTCTAATGATGTATACCCCTATATTTACAGTCTAATGATGTATACCCCTATATTTACAGTCTAATGATGTATACCCCTATATTTACAGTCTAATGAAGTCTACCCCTGAATTTACAGTGTAATGAGCTATACCCCTGGATTCAAAGTTTAATGAAGTCTACAATTTACCCCTGGATTTAAAGTCTAATGATGTATACTCCTGGATTTACAGTCTAATGATGTATACCCCTATATTTACAGTCTAATGATGTATACCCCTATATTTACAGTCTAATGATGTATACCCCTATATTTACAGTCTAATGATGTATACCCCTATATTTACAGTCTAATGATGTATACCCCTATATTTACAGTCTAATGATGTATACCCCTGGATTTACAGTCTAATGAAGTCTACCCCTGGATTTACAGTGTAATGAGCTATACCCCTGGATTCAAAGTTTAATGAAGTCTACAATTTACCCCTGGATTTAAAGTCTAATGAAGTATACCCCTATATTTACAGTCTAATGATGTATACCCCTATATTTACAGTCTAATGATGTATACCCCTATATTTACAGTCTAATGATGTATACTCCTGGATTTACAGTCTAATGATATATACCCCTATATTTTCAGTCTAATGATGTATACCCCTATATTTACAGTCTAGTGATGTATACCCCTATATTTACAGTCTAATGATGTATACCCCTCTATTTACAGTCTAATGATGTATTCCCCTATATTTACAGTCTAATGAATTATACCCCTGGATTTAGAGCCTAATGAAGAATACCAGTCGATTTACAGTCTAATGACGTATACCCCTGGATTTTCTGTCTAATTTAATATACATCTATATTTACAGTCTAATTAATTATACCCCTGGATTTACAGTCTAATGAAGAATACCCTTGGATTTAGTCTGATGAAGTCTACCCCTAGATTTAAAAGTCTGATGAAGTAATCCCCTGGATGTACAGTCAAATGTAGTATACCCCTGGATTTACAGTCTAATGAAGTATACCCCTGGATTTACAGTCTAATGAAGTATACCCCTGGATTGACAGTGTATTTGTATTTATTATTCATTCCCATTAGCTGCTGCCAAGGCAGCAGCAACTCTTCCTGGGATCCAACAAAATTAAGGCAGTTATACAATTTTTAAACATTAAAATACATTCACAGCAGATTTCACAACATATTAAGTGTGTGACCTCAGGCCCCTACTCCACTACCACATATCTACAACACAAAATCCATGTGTAAGTGTGTTAACAGTGCGTATGTTGTCGTGTGTTTGTATGCATGTGTCTGTGCCTATGTTTGTGTTGCTTCACAGTCCCCGCTGTTCAATAAGGTTTATATGTATCTGTTTTTTAAATTGTATTTTACTGCTGGCATGAGTTACTTGATAGAATAGAGTTCCATGTATTCATGGCTCTATGTAGTACTGTGCGCCTCCCATAGTCTGTTCAGGACTTGGGGACTGTGAAGAGACCTCTGGTATATTGTGGGGTATGCATGGGTGTCTGAGCTGTATGCAAGTAGTTCAAACAGACAGCTCGGTGCATTCAACATGTCAAGGTCTCCCGAGTGGCGCAGTGGTCTAAGGCACTAATGAAGTATAGCTGTGCCACTAGAGATCCTGGTTCAAATCCACAGACATTTGGCTTTAGAAAAACTTTAATTTAATTGTAGTAAAAACAGTAATTTATCAACAGAACCAGAGAATGTGGGACATGCCAGTACTGTACAGCTACACCAATCTGAATAACTGTTTTAAAATTGAAAGAAAATAAAATCTGATTAGAGACATTTTCTTTGATTCCTGTTCTATGAAACATACAATATGCAATGTGCATTATTAAGCAGACATGTACAGGTAACTGCCAAAATAAAGGAATCACCAACATAAAGTGTCTTAATTTGTATCCCTCATTTACTCAAGTGTTTCCACTGTTTTGGCAGTTAGCTGTATATTCGTACACAACATGTTATGCATTTATGATATATCTACTTATGCATGCTTGACGTTTATTTATTTTTAAGCTATCCCTTAATCACCTGTTCAATCCAGGACTTGAAGAAGGAA
Source organism: Coregonus lavaretus (assembly GCF_964263955.1). Taxonomy (NCBI): domain Eukaryota; kingdom Metazoa; phylum Chordata; class Actinopteri; order Salmoniformes; family Salmonidae; genus Coregonus; species Coregonus lavaretus. Next base: position 23,792 of record NW_028162551.1, read on the forward strand.
ATATTCATGTACACACGGGGTAACTTACGATCATCACATTTCAGTGAATTACCAAAAAAAGCAACAATACCCTGTGCCACGTTCTTGTTCTTGCAAATAACAGGTCCACCTGAATCTCCCTGGGAAGAAAAGCACATAAAAACAACATTAGTACGTACATACTGCTGGAACAGGAAATGGAGAGCTCATCAACATTAGTAAGTACGTAGTGTATTATACATACTTCTGGAACAGGAAATGGAGAGCTCATCTTTTGCAACTAACACCACTACTTGTCAAATTATTTGATTCAAAATGTACATTATTTACCTGACAAAAGCCTTTCTGTCCATCATCAGTGCATATCATTTGGCTACTTATAAAGTATTCTCTCAACTTATTTAGGCATTCAAAGTTGAACTGCATCGTGACTTCAACTTCCATCAAAACATTTGCAGCACGAGATGTTCTATCTGGTTCAGTCTTTCCCCAGCCAGCGACAGAGCACATGGTTCTGGCTGGGATGTTTTTAACCTTATTGGGGAGTCCAATGACCTTCACATACTCGTTCAGAACAGCATTGGTCTGTAACTGTAAAATAAAAACAATCTATGAATTAGATTATAATGAACCACTTAAAAACAGGTAGTAGTTGTGGATGGAGTGAGGGTAAGGTACATGTAAATATCATATCTAGAAGCTTCACTTGACAAAGACCCAATAGTGACTCACTTGACAAAGAAAAGAGAAATGAAATATGTCTGAGACATACCTTCAGTAGCATGATGTCGTAACTGTACTGAGTTATATTCTGATGTAAGGGGTGGCGATGGTACAGTGACACTTGAATCTCTTGCCGACTCTTCTTCTCTTCTTTGGTTAGGTTGTGAGCGCCAAGGACCACCGTTAAAGGAAATTGACTAAAAACAAATCAAAGAGTCACGTTAAACAACAAGTCGGTCAACATTGAGTTATTACTCGAAGATGCCCCTCAAGAGACATGTAACATGATGCAACAACATGCATTACTATTCATTGTTGACTCACTCTCTTAAGCAGTGTGCTGAAGTCAGGACAAAGTCCTTCCGGATGAGCATTCCTCCACAAACATGGTCTCCTCTGTGCTGCAGAGAGACCATATAGGGCCTGGAGTGAGGCTTAGCTTCCTTACCCCCCACAATGCCACTCTCAGAGGCCCCTTGGAAGGAGGAGAAATAAGGATGTTTACTGGAACACTTGTAGGTCAGGACACATAGCTGATAATAAGCAGTAATTGATATGAAATTATTTCACTTATAAGTCTGTCTTATCATCTGTTCTCTCTCATATTGTTAAGCAAACTAAGGACCAAATAAAAAGGCAATAATTGCACATCGTGTTGAATAACCAGCTATGCCTTCTTTACTAGCTGGGTCTTTGTAGAGAATAATCAGCTGTACCTTCTTTACTAGCTGGTTCTTTGTAGATAATAATCAGCTATACCTTCTTTACTAGCTGGTTCTTTGTAGATAATAATCAGCTATACCTTCTTTACTAGCTGGTTCTTTGTAGATAATAATCAGCTATACCTTCTTTACTAGCTGGTTCTTTGTAGATAATAATCAGCTATACCTTCTTTACTAGCTGGTTCTTTGTAGATAATAATCAGCTATACCTTCTTTACTAGCTGGTTCTTTGTAGATAATAATCAGCTATACCTTCTTTACTACCTGGTTCTTTGTAGATAATAATCAGCTATACCTTCTTTACTAGCTGGTTCTTTGTAGATATATAATGTACAGATTAGATGAACTCACCAGCAGAGGAAAGGAGTTGGAGGAGCATGAGGAGGTGCAGGTACATGGTGGTGGACTGGCAGAGATCTAGATGTTGAGAGACTGCAGGCTTCTCCTCTCTATATAAACCACCTTTACCCCCCCCCCCCCCATAACCCCCCACACACAGCAAGAGGGGGCTGGTGGTCTAGCAGTTTATTCATACTGAAAGTGAAAGCTGAGGTGAGGTGAGGTGAGGTGGAAATATCACACATTTTAAGTTGTTTGTAAGTGGTCTCAGATGATTCATACCAAAAAGCACCTTTTTAAATTAAGTACACCATCTGAATGTCTCTTTTGAATGCAATTCATGTCCCTAACCTGTCACCATCTGAATATCTGCTCAGATATCCTCTTGTTATTTCCATTCATGTCCTAAACTGAATGGGCAAGACAAAATATTTAAGTACCTTTGAACGGGGTATTGGTGAATCCAGGTGAATGCTATGATCCCTTGTTGATGTCACTTGTTAAATTAACTTTAATCAGTGTAGATGAAGGGGAGGAGACAGGTTAAAGAAGGATTTTTAAGCCTTGAGACAATTGAGACATGGATTGTGTATGTGTGCTATTCAGAGGGTGAATGGGCAAGACAAAAGATTTAAGTGCCTTTGAACGGGGTATGGTAGTAGGTGCCAGGCGCACCAGTTTGTGTCAAGAACTGCAACACTGCTGGGTTTTTCACGCTCAACAGTTTCTGGTGCGTGTCAAGAATGGTCCACGACGCAAAAGACATCCAGCCAACATGACACAACTGTGGGAAGCATTGGAGACAACATGGGCCAGCATCCCAGTGGAATGTGCTTGACACCTTGTAGAGTCCATACCCCGAGAAATTGAGGCTGTTCTGAGGGCAAAAAGGTGGTGGGGGGTGGACGGGAGGGTGTGCAACTTAATATAATGAAGGTGTTCCTAATGTTTGGTATATTCAGTGTGAGTCGACACTCCAGCCAAATAAACGTATATTATCATAACTGCCCCAGGGGAATAGATGCAGCTGCTCCCTTAGGCCAGAGGAGATTTCACTGTCCAAGTCCCAGTTAAAGTATAACCTGCTCCATATAGTTTCAAACCCTTTCTGTAGGGGTCCTTGTTCCCAGTTAAAGTATAACCTGCTCCATATAGTTTCAAACCCTTTAGGTAGGGGTCCTTGTTCCCAGTTTAACCAGTATTTGTAGTGGAGGTGGTCCACATGGAGCCCCGTTCTCTGCTGAGGAGTAGCTCAACAGTTCAGTAGGTCAACAGTTCAGTAGGTCAACAGGACAGTAGGTCAACAGGACAGTAGGTCAACAGTACAGTAGGTCAACAGTACAGTAGGTCAACAGTATAGTACAGTAGGTCAACAGGACAGTATAGTATAGTATAGTAGGTTAACAGTACAGTAGAGTAAGGCACTTGTCATCTGGATTACTGCAACTCGCTGTTGGCTGGGCTCCCTGCCTGTGCCATTAAACCCCTACAACTCATCCAGAATGCCACAGCCCGTCTGGTGTTCAACCTTCCCAAGTTCTCTCACCTCACCCCGCTCCTCCGCACACTCCACTGGCTTCCAGTTGAAGCTCGCATCTGCTACAAGACCATGGTGCTTGTCTACGGAGCTGTGAGGGGAACGGCACCTCCGTACCTTCAGGCTCTGATCAGTCCCTACACCCAAACGAGGGCATTGCGTTCATCCACCTCTGGCCTGCTGGCTCCCCTACCTCTGCGGAAGCATAGTTCCCGCTCAGCCCAGTCAAAACTGTTCGCTGCTCTGGCACCCCAATGGTGGAACAAGCTACCTCACAACGCCAGGACAGCGGAGTCACTCACCACCTTCCGGAGACATTTGAAACCCCACCTCTTTAAGGAATACCTGGGATAGGATAAAGTAATCCTTCTACCCCCCCTTACCCCAACCAACCCCACCCCCCAAAAAAATAAATAAATAATAATAATGTAGAATGTTTATTTTGATTTGGCGATTTTCTGCATTTATCAGAGTGCCATCAGGTAACCTGATTTCAGATGTGTCCATGTAAACAGGATTATTATCAGGGAAATCTTTATTGTTGTAAAGCGTGTAAACATTTTCATCCAACTATTATATTAATTTGATTATCCACAATAATCGCATTATTGTGTGCATGTAACCGTACTTAGTAAGGTTTGCTTCTTAGAGTTCATGCAATGGTTATCAATGTAAATCACAGAGAATAGATGTTGTGGTGGCAGCTGCAGAGAAGTATTTGGGTGTACGAGATTTGACTTCAGAAGAGTTACAGGGTGTGTTGAGGGGCGGTGTCCCGTCCTCTCAGGCCGTTGGCATGGTGCAGGAGCAGATAGGGTCAAAGTAGTGGAATGGGGTAGGGGATTTTTAATGAGTGTAGGTGGCAGCTGAAGAGAAGTACGAGATTTTACAGCAGAAGAGTTAGTTGGATGGTGATTTTTGTTGAATGAAAAAGTGGTATATAGGTGTAGGGTTAGTTGGTAGTGCAAGCTTTTCCTTTTAGGAACAGGAATAATTAAGATATTTTAATGTAGGCCGTGACCTCACAATTTATTACAGTAGGTGGCGGTGTATGCACCTTTTAAATTGGATGCTATCTGCCAACCCAATCCCTAAGAAGAAGACGGTTGTCCTGGTATGAAACAGTTCTCTTAAACCAATCAAAGAACAGAACATGATATATATATAGCGCTGTTAAATTCATCAATGGATTTTTGAAGTATAGCATATGGATCAGCAGCTCAGACATCTTTATAAAAGCTAGATGTTATCCAGGCCCAAGCCCTAAGAATACGTTGTGGAGCGCTCAGGACCTCCCCGGTGGCAGCGATGCAGGTAGAGTTGGGAGAGATGTCGTTGAAGAGGTCAACAGCTAGCCGTGACATATTGGGTAAATCTACAAGGACATCAGGTTACACATCCTACAAAAAAACAGGTGCTCCTAGAGTGCTGGGAACATACAAGCTTTGGGTGGATAGGCAACGGCATGGCTATAGAGACGGGGTTGTTTTGGGAGGGAGTTTAGCCTCTCCGTGGTTCTTCCTGCTATCCCATCTTGGGTTCTCCCCTCAGCCAGTGATAGATCTAGGGTTGCTTGAGAGGGTAAGAGATGCTAAAGAAGGAGTAGATTCAGTTGTAAGTGAACATTTAAGAAAACAATATTATGCTTTCTTGGATATATTCACAGATGGATCTAAGGACCCTAAAACAGGGAGGACAGGAGCAGCTTTTAGTGTTCCTGAGTTTAAGGTGGAAGTGACGAAAAGAGCAACGGATCATTTATCTGTTTACACAATGGAATTGTTTTGCCGTACTATTGGCTGCAGTGGGTGGAGGAGGTGTGGCCAGACAGGGTAGTCATCTGCTCTGACTCCTGTGCAGCACTGATGAGCTTAAATTAATTTATGTCTCGGAGCAGACATGATGTATTGTATGAGGTTTTGCAGTGTTTCTATAGGGTGAAACAGATGGGGGTATTTGCGATGTTCCTCTGGGTAACAGCTCATGTGGGGAGTAGAGGGGGATGAGGAGGTGGATGTTATCGCCAAGCAGGCTCTTAAACATCCTAATGTTGAGATGGAATTGTCAAATCAGTAAAGCAGAAGCCAAGGGATTAATAAGTGATTAAAAATAAGTGGCCAGAGTTGTGGAACAGGGAGCGTAAGGGAAGACACCTGTATAAGATCCAGGAAAAGGCGGCGGCAGGGAGGTCCTCGGGCCGAGAGAGAAGGGAGGAAAGTGCAATCACAAGGCTGAGACTGGGACACACGAGGCTCAATAGTACATTGAAAGTGGTGGGGAAACATCCGACTGGGAGGTGTGATCATTGTCAGGAGGAGATGGAGACAGTGGAACATGTTCTATTTCAGGGCCAGAAATATGTGAGGGAAAGGGAGCGATTGTTATTAGATTTGAGGAGTAATGAGGTTGAAGAGCCAGGATTAAGTGAACTGCTGGGGAAATCTTCAGGGGATGTAGTATTTAATTATTTATTTTGTTTCCTTAGGGAGATTAGATTATTGGGTAGGATTTAGACCAGTGTCTCTGATCCACACTCCAGTCCAGTTGGTTGCGGTAATGCACCTTAAAGTTGTTTTCCATATAAAATTCACAGAAGAAGAAGAAGAAGAATGAGAAGAAGAAGAAGAAGAAGAAGAAGAAGAAGAAGAAGAAGAAGAAGAAGAAGAAGAAGAAGAAGAAGAAGAAGAAGAAGAAGAAGAAGAAGAAGAAGAAGAAGAAGAAGAAGAGATGTACTTTTTTGGGGGCGGGACCTTTATTGTTTATTTCCATGACTAAAATGGCGCCTCCTGACTCCTGACTCCTGACAGAGTGAAAGTGCAAGTTTTGGGAGATTCAGGTTGTTATCCAATTAATTTATGTCTGGCTAAAGTGCCCTGGTTTTGGTAAATGTTTAGGTTGTGTCTTTTGAGTTGGTCAAAAGTAATGTTTATCTAAAACATTAATGCCCTGTTCTGGCTATCCATGGTAGCTAGAAGCTAGCTAAGCTAAATTAGACAGATAGATATCTAGCTAGCCAGACACCCATCTAAAAGTGGAATGTTTTATTTTCTAATCTCTTATTTTAAAGCCAATACCTGCTGTTTGCTTCACTTTGAACCAGAATCTGGCGTTAAAGGAGACGTTGAATGGTGATTCTCCTTTAACCCCAGGATGCAGCAATTCAACTTGCCATTCACCACCAGCTTTTCAAGCGTTATAATGTAAAATACGTTCGTTACTCACCCAATATGGAGTTTCGATGCGCAACTTTTGTCACGGCCTGTACGTACTTCAAAAAAAGGTCTAAATAAAAAGTTACATGCTACCGAAAAAGGCCTGGAAAGGTCTGGAAAGGTCTGGAAAGAATCTTAAAGTTAGTTATAGTGAAAAACGTCAAATCTGGTCTTCATTTTGACGGTTTGTTGCAAAAGTGATATATATATATATATTTTTTTGTAAATCGAGCTCTTTTTGCCCCTAGCAGTTCAACTCTACCATTGAAATCGTGATATAGAGGCAGAAGGTGCCTCTAAATCATCTCAAGGGAGGGATTCGGTATAAAATACACTCCCTGCTAGATGTGCTGGGTGATACCACCTCAAGGTTTACTATAAAAGCAGGTGACATTATTTGGCAAATGGTCTTGGTAAGTGGAGTGTGCCAATATATTTTGCACGATGCTTCCTTAACAAGACTACTGACGTTACATACAATTCATAAGGCAGTGAGACATTTCCGCATATGACCAAATTCAAAGTATTTGCTGATCTATGTGCTTTTATGAAGAAAAAAAAACAAAACATGTAGGCTGTGAGGATTATAGCTTTATATTTGTACGTAGCTACATCCATTGTCACAAGAAATAGATGACAATGGTGGTCATGTTACTCATAGTTTTCCCCTGACTGATTGGTGATGCAGTCCACTAAGATAATTGGCTCATAGTTCAATGGCTGTGACTTCTAATCCCACATTGGGAAGATATCGTATGTTCTTCAAACCCTTTATTTGCAATATTCATCCCGTGCCCACACACTTCTAATTCAGAAAAGTGAAAGCATACCTGTGAGGGGTCGACCTGGTAGTGGTTGTAGGTTTATATAGTACCCAAGACAAATATGTGAGTTAATTTGACCATTGGAAAAAGGGCTACTGTGTAAATATGTGGGTTAAATTGAGCCCCGTCATTTTCTTTTTTTGTAATATTTTACTTTACTCTTCTTAGCTGTTTTTTTTTTTCAACAAACAAAAAACATATATACACTACCAGTCAAAAGTATGGACACATCTAAACATTTAAGGGTTTTTCTTTATTTTTACTATTTTTTACATTGTAGAATAATAGTGAAGACATCAACACTATGAAATAACACATTTGGAATCATGTAGTAACCAAAAAAAGTGTTAAACAAATCAAAATATATTTCATATTTGAGATTCTTCAAATAGCCACCCTTTGCCTTGATGACAGCTTTTCCACCCTAATCTTCATTTTCAAGGTGATGATTGCACTTTTCTTAACAACACAATATCGAAGTAAATGTGAGCCTACATTTCACTTTTTTTTTTTTGCACCCCATGGGGATTTCGAACTTACCCCACAAGTGGCAATAGATGTCAGGAACTCAGCGCCTTACAAAAATGAGCTAACTGTCTTATAGAGCTGTATTTTTACTGCACATAATGTTATTATAAGAGCGTGCCAGTGGACTTCAGGTGAGTATGCTTTAGTGAGAAAGTGTTGGGATCAGGTACGACTACGTTCACCCCAAAATGAATATTTATGAACAATTCCACCCACCCACAACTTCTAACCTGAATGCATTTATTTTTTTATTTTTAAGGGGTTGGGCAAAGGCTGAAATTGGGGTTTAAAGTTACCATTTAAGTATTGTTTTTGACCAAGTTCGCATGAAGAGGTGTATTTGGCGCATGTGCACTTGGTCAAAAACAATACATCGATTATTTCCAGACAATACTTTCTTTGGGTTGCTTGTACATTTTTATTTAGACCTTGGAAGTACATACCGACCGAATTTGCATTTATTAGGGATCCCCATTAGCTGCTGCCAATCGATTTGGATACTGCTTTCAAACAAATCTCTGCAGCATTAGTAAAGATATGATCAATACATGTTGATGATTTAATTCCTGTATTGTTTGTAACCACCCTGGTAGGTTGACTGATAACCTGAACCAGGTTGCAGGCACTAGTTACAGTTTCAAGCTTTTTCTTGAGTGGGCAGCTTGATGAAAGCCAGTCAATATTTAAATCACCCAGAAAGTATACCTCTCTGTTGATATCACATACATTATCAAGCATTTCACACATGTTATCCAGATACTGACTGTTAGCACTTGGTGGTCTATAGCAGCTTCCCACCAGAATGGGCTTTAGGTGAGGCAGGTGAACCTGTAGCCATATTACTTCAACAGTATTTTACTACCGTGACAGCAGTAAATGATGATAGTTGCGAATCTCCATATATATACCATCGAAACTCCATATTTGGAGAATAACACTTGAAAAGCTGGTGGTGAATGGCAAGTTGAATGGCTGCTTCCTGGGCTTAAAGGAGAATCGCCATTCAAAGGCTCCTGTGAAGCAGGATTCTGGTCCAGCTTCACTTCAGCTTGAACTATAAATCAGAAGTTACACAGGTGTTGGGAAGTCCTCACTCATCCATCTGCTGAGTCAGAACCAAGTGTTGGGAAATCCATCATGGACTGTAGGCTGCTCCGTGGATGTACCGGTAAGAATGGTAGGCTGCTCCGTGGATGTACCGGTAAGAATGGTAGGCTGCTCCGTGGATGTACCGGTAAGAATGGTAGGCTGCTCCGTGGATGTACCGGTAAGAATGGTAGGCTGCTCCGTGGATGTACCGGTAAGAATGGTAGGCTGCTCCGTGGATGTACCGGTAAGAATGGTAGGCTGCTCCGTGGATGTACCGGTAAGAATGGTTGATATTTTTGTGTTCGTGAAGACCATTTCTAGACTCATTGTTTTTTTCCTCAAGAGATTGCTTTACTTTTAGGTTTATCAATCAGGATCATTGAGGTTTATCAGTCAGGATCATTGAGGTTTATCAGGCAGGATCATTGAGGTTTATCAGTCAGGATCATTGAGGTTTATCAGTCAGGATCATTGAGGTTTATCAGGCAGGATCATTGAGGTTTATCAGTCAGGATCATTGAGGTTTATCAGTCAGGATCATTGATGTTTATCAGTACGGATCATTGATGTTTATCAGTAAGGATCATTGAGGTTTATCAGTCAGGATCATTGAGGTTCATCATTCAGGATCATTGAGGTTTATCAGTCAGGATCATTGAGGTTTATCAGTCAGGATCATTGAGGTTTATCAGTCAGGATTCCTCTCCAGATGACAGGTTTCACAGAGAGGAAATGCTTCAACTTCAAAAGCCCCCACTGTGACTGAGAGGAACACAACAGGGCTCTGTGGTTTCAGCCTAAATCTGGGCAGTATCTCACTCAACAACTTTGTGTCTCTCTCTCTCTCTCTCTCTCTCTCTCTCTCTCTCTCTCTCTCTGGCATTTATTTTATTATATTTAATTTTTTTACCCCTTTTTCTCCCCAATTACGTGATATCCAGTTGGTAGTTACAGTCTTGTCCCATCGCTGCATCTCCGCTATGGACTCGGGAGAGGCGAAGTTCGAGAGCCATGCGTCCTCTGAAAACACGACCCTGCCAAGACGCACTGCGTCTTGACAAACTGCTCGCTTAACTCAGAAGCCAGCCGCACCAATGTGTTGAAGGAAAAAAACATACAACTGGCGACCGAAGTCAGCGTGCATGCGCCCGGGCCTCCACAGGAGTCTCTAGAGTGCGATGGGACAAGAACATCCTGGCCGGCCAAACCTTCCCCTAACGCGGACAACGCTGGGCCAATTGTACGCCGCCTCATGGGTCTCCCGTTCGCGGCTGGCTGCGACACAGCCAGGGATCGAACCCGGGTCTGCGATGCAGTGCCTTAGACCCCTGCTCCACTCACAGGAAGTAAGTGCAGGTCAAAGCATGGGATGCTTCCTGTGGTATCGTTGGATAGAACCCGGATAGTACCCGTCATTAGAGTTTGACCGCCCATTCCGGGAAATTACAACTACTATAAGAAAAGCAGTGTGGATGAGCGTGCAGGGTGTGTTTGCCCTGCTGTAAACTACATAGACTTAGGGTGTGTGGTATGAATCACTCTGTTTTTAAAAGTACAGGAACAGATACTAGATTAGATTAGATCACCTTTATTGTCTACTTAGGCAAATAAATACTTTCTTAAGGTCAGCACTCAGCACAAAAAAACAACTCACATAATACAGTCTCATTCAGAACAGCAGAAACTGGATCAGCAGCACGACCAGGTGGACTGGGGACGGGGACAGACAGCTACCACCCAGGACACCGTCGCGGCCCGCGTGGAAAAGGCTTTTCTCGTAGGCCCCCCTCACCGCCAAGCCATCTTTTTCCACAACCAAATAGTCAGGGGATAATAAAGTTCTTATCAGTTTGGTTTCCAGGCTAATGATTTACCGCGATGGTAATGAAATGATCAAACTCTTTCACTTTTACTGTATATGCGTTTTTTTTTTAATAGCTGCAAGATTTGAGCTGTAGACCACTGTGTAAGTAGAGCCTGGAACAACTCACACGATTCAGCAAGCAATCTGCCAGCCCGAAAGCATCAACATCTTCAAGGTAATTCTGCATGTAAATTCAATCTGCAGGAGGACTACATCTGTAGCTCTGTCCCCTGTGTTACTGTACCACTGTAGCATTCCACTGTGTTACTGTACCACTGTAGCATTCCACTGTGTTGCTGTACCACTGTAGCATTCCACTGTGGTACTGTACCACTGTAGCATTCCACTGTGTTACTGTACCACTGTAGCATTCCACTGTGTTACTGTACCACTGCAGCATTCCACTGTGTTACTGTACCACTGTAGCATTCCACTGTGTTACTGTACCACTGTAGCATTCCACTGTGTTACTGTACCACTGCAGCATTCCACTGTGTTGCTGTACCACTGTAGCATTCCACTGTGTTATAAGAAATGTTGCTCATTCAAGACCCCACATGGGAGTCTTTCAATGGTGAAAACCTTATTTCATTTTCTAAACATTGTCTGCAACAACAACAAAAAAGATCTTTAAAATACTATAGTGACTTTAGTTCAACCTAATCATGATTTTTTAGCCTATTGGTAAGGCTAAAAGAGGCATCCCACTGGGAACAAACTGATTTAATCAATGTTGTTTCCATGTCATTTCAACAACAACAAAATAGCAATGTGATGGCATTGAATCAACTTGGAAAATTAATTGGATTTGCTAAATGGCATAATTGTAACTTTTAACATAAATCCATTGACATGGTTCACATTTTTGTTGATCTCAGGTTGAATTCACATTAGTTGACAACTCAATCAAATATAAAATCAAAACTAGACGTTAAACTGATGTCTTAGCCCAGTTGGAGAGTTCAGCCATAATCTTGAGAGGATGTTGTGTATCTCCTTACTGGAAGCTTGAGGACATAATATTTGCTATAATTTCAATTTTTCAAATGTTTGTTTTATTTTTGATGAAAATTGAAAAAGTGGCATTCGTTAAACATTTAATACAATTTGTATGGCCTTAGGCTACAATATATATACAGTGGGGGAAAAAAGTTTTTAGTCAGCCACCAATTGTGCAAGTTCTCCCACTTAAAAAGATGAGAGAGGCCTGTAATTTTCATCATAGGTACACGTCAACTATGACAGACAAAATGAGAAAAAATAATCCAGAAAATCACATTGTAGGATTTTTAATGAACTTATTTGCAAATTATGGTGGAAAATAAGTATTTGGTCAATAACAAACGTTTCTCAATACTTTGTTATATACCCTTTGTTGGCAATGACACAGGTCAAACGTTTTCTGTAAGTCTTCACAAAGTTTTCACACACTGTTGCTGGTATTTTGGCCCATTCCTCCATGCAGATCTCCTCTAGAGCAGTGATGTTTTGGGGCTGTCGCTGGGCAACACTCCTTCCAAAGATTTTCTATGGGGTTGAGATCTGGAGACTGGCTAGGCCACTCCAGGACCTTGAAATGCTTCTTACGAAGCCACTCCTTCGTTGCCCGGGCGGTGTGTTTGGGATCATTGTCATGCCGAAAGACCCAGCCACGTTTCATCTTCAATGCCCTTGCTGATGGAAGGAGGTTTTCACTCAAAATCTCACGATACATGGCCCCATTCATTCTTTCCTTTACACAGATCAGTCGTCCTGGTCCCTTTGCAGAAAAACAGCCCCAAAGCATGATGTTTCCACCCCCATGCTTCACAGTAGGTATGGTGTTCTTTGGATGCAACTCAGCATTCTTTGTCCTCCAAACACGACAGTTGAGTTTTTACCAAAAAGTTATATTTTGGTTTCATCTGACCATATGACATTCTCCCAATCCTCTTCTGGATCATCCAAATGCACTCTAGCAAACTTCAGACGGGCCTGGACATGTACTGGCTTAAGCAGGGGGAAACATCTTGCACTGCAGGATTTGAATCCCTGGCGGCGTAGTGTGTTACTGATGGTAGGCTTTGTTACTTTGGTCCCAGCTCTCTGCAGGTCATTCACTAGGTCCCCCCGTGTGGTTCTGGGATTTTTGCTCACCGTTCTTGTGATCATTTTGACCCCACGGGGTGAGATCTTGCGTGGAGCCCCAGATCGAGGGAGATTATCAGTGGTCTTGTATGTCTTCCATTTCCTAATAATTGCTCCCACAGTTGATTTCTTCAAACCAAGCTGCTTACCTATTGCAGATTCAGTCTTCCCAGCCTGGTGCAGGTCTACAATGTTGTTTCTGGTGTCCTTTGACAGCTCTTTGGTCTTGGCCATAGTGGAGTTTGGAGTGTGACTGTTTGAGGTTGTGGACAGGTGTCTTTTATACTGATAACAAGTTCAAACAGGTGCCATTAATACAGGTAACGAGTGGAGGACAGAGGAGCCTCTTAAAGAATAAGTTACAGGTCTGTGAAAGCCAGAAATCTTGCTTGTTTGTAGGTGACCAAATACTTATTTTCCACCATAATTTGCAAATAAATTCATAAAAAATCCTACAATGTGATTTTCTGGATTTTTTCTTCTCAATTTGTCTGTCATAGTTGACGTGTACCTATGATGAAAATTACAGGCCTCTCTCATCTTTTTAAGTGGGAGAACTTGCACAATTGGTGGCTGACTAAATACTTTTTTCCCCACTGTATATACCACGTGTTGCCATGTGAATGAATACAATATAATATGACGACAGATAAATTGTGATGCATAATCCCTCTAAAAGCAAATGAATTGGTCTTTTAAAAATTTTTAAGGTAACAAATACAGTTCTGATAATGGAGTAATACAATCAACACTTATTGAGGAGACCTGGCTACTGATATAAGCTTAACAAATGCCCAACTATACCTCATTACCAAACATTCAATAAATGCATGAAAATGTGAAAAATGACTTGTCAAAACATGTAAAATAAAAAGTAAAGTATCATATTTTTCACAAGGGTGTATATGAACATACAATTCAGGTAATGTCAAATATCTGAGGTGGGTTGGGCATGTGCGTTGCTTCGGGTAACCAACTTGGTGGGACTTTGAAGGCGCATCTTTAGGACAATGGGCTGGTCTCATGGGAGAAAAAAAAATGTTTTAATTGATACGGGTGAGCGATAAATAGCACATGGGCCTTTAAGAAATGTTTTTAATGATTTTTGGTCATCATTTGGCTAAATTGGCTGCAGTACCATTTCGAAGATACCGGCTCAAAATGGATCCAAGTGTCAGAGCGTTCTGGTTCCAGTCAGGTCCAGCCAAAAAACAACAGGAGACGTTCCACTCTTCAAGAACTGAGCAAAGAAAGGATCTCGGGACTACAGTGATGAGGGAACCAGTGTATCTGATTGAGGTGAGACATTAGTTTGTTAGGGAGTGAACATTATTTATATGGCCCTCCCCCTGAGAGAAATATATTTTTATCTGGCCGTCCCTGAGTGTTTAAAAAAACAAACATGTCCCAACACCTCCCAAAATTATCATTAAAACAAAGTAGCCGGCAATATTACATCCCTTTTTAGTAGGCTATCAAGGCTGCATCGCAGTGCTAACTGTGCCACTAGAGATCCTGGTTCGAATCCAGGCTCTGTCGCAGCCGGCCGCGACCGGGAGACTCATGGGGCGGCGCACAATTGGCCCAGCGTCGTCCAGGGTAGGGGAGGGAATGGCCGGCAGGGATGTAGCTCAGTTGATAGAGCATGGCGTTTGCAACGCCAGGGTTGTGGGTTCGTTTCCCGGGGGGGGGGGCAGTATAAAAAAAAAAAATATATATATATATATGTATTCACTAACTGTAAGTCGCTCTGGATAAGAGCGTCTGCTAAATGACTAAAATGTTGCAGTCGTGATTTCTATCAAATCAACCTTTGGTTGAGAACTGCTGCTGTATTCATACCATATTCATGTTATCTGCTAGACGGGGGCATTTACTAACTTAAGCGTTACGGGCCGTCCACGCCAAGGATAATAACTATAACGATAAAGTAATTAAACATGACTATAAAATGTTGGCGGCATCCGCACTAGAGAAAAGTTTATCGTTCTTGCCTATACCTGTCAATCAACTGATCAAAGGTCCTACTGCACGCTGTAGGCCTGTTAACAGGGTGGTAACACAGACTATCCTACTGCACGCTGTAGGCCTGTTAACAGGGTGGTAACACCGACTATCCTACTGCACGCTGTAGGCCTGTTAACAGGGTGGTAACACAGACTATCATACTGCACGCTGTAGGCCTGTTATCAGGGTGGTAACACAGACTATCCTACTGCACGCTGTAGGCCTGTTAACAGGGTGGTAACACCGACCGTCCTACTGCACGCTGTAGGCCTGTTATCAGGGTGGTAACACAGACCGTCCTACTGCACGCTGTAGGCCTGTTAACAGGGTGGTAACACAGACTATCCTACTGCACGCTGTAGGCCTGTTAACAGGGTGGTAACACAGACCGTCCTACTGCACCCTGTAGGCCTGTTAACAGGGTGGCAACATAGACTATCCTACTGCACGCTGTAGGCCTGTTAACAGGGTGGTAACACATACTGTCCTACTGCACGCTGTAGGCCTGTTAACAGGGTGGTAACACAGACTATCCTACTGCACGCTGTAGGCCTGTTAACAGGGTGGTAACACAGACTATCCTACTGCACGCTGTAGGCCTGTTAACAGGGTGGTAACACAGACTATCATACTGCACGCTGTAGGCCTGTTAACAAGGTGGTAACACAGACTATCATACTGCACGCTGTAGGCCTGTTAACAGGGTGGTAACACAGACTATCCTACTGCACGCTGTAGGCCTGTTAACAGGGTGGTAACACAGACTATCATACTGCACGCTGTAGGCCTGTTAACAAGATAGTAACATAGACTATCCTACTGCACGCTGTAGGCCTGTTATCAGGGTGGTAACACAGAACATACTACTGCATGCTGTTGGCCTGTTATCAGGGTGGTAACACAGACTATCATACTGCACGCTGTAGGCCTGTTAACAGGGTGGTAACACAGACTATCCTACTGCACGCTGTAGGCCTGTTAACAGGGTGGTAACACAGACTATCCTACTGCACGCTGTAGGCCTGTTAACAGGGTGGTAACACAGACCGTCCTACTGCACGCTGTAGGCCTGTTAACAGGGTGGTAACACAGACTATCATACTGCACGCTGTAGGCCTGTTAACAAGATAGTAACATAGACTATCCTACTGCACGCTGTAGGCCTGTTATCAGGGTGGTAACACAGAACATACTACTGCATGCTGTAGGCCTGTTATCAGGGTGGTAACACAGACTATCCTACTGCACGCTGTAGGCCTGTTAACAGGGTGGTAACACAGACTATCCTACTGCACGCTGTAGGCCTGTTAACAGGGTGGTAACACAGACTATCCTACTGCATGCTGTAGGCCTGTTAACAGGGTGGTAACACAGACTATCCTACTGCACGCTGTAGGCCTGTTATCAGGGTGGTAACACAGACTATCCTACTGCACGCTGTAGGCCTGTTAACAGGGTGGTAACACAGACTATCCTACTGCACCCTGTAGGCCTGTTAACAGGGTGGTAACACAGACTATCCTACTGCACGCTGTAGGCCTGTTAACAGGGTGGTAACACAGACTATCCTACTGCACGCTGTAGGCCTGTTAACAGGGTGGTAACACAGACTATCATACTGCACGCTGTAGGCCTGTTAACAGGGTGGTAACACAGACCGTCCTACTGCACGCTGTCGGCATGTTAACAGGGTGGTAACATAGATTATCCTACTGCACGCTGTCGGCCTGTTAACAGGGTGGTAACATAGATTATCCTACTGCACGCTGTCGGCCTGTTAACAGGGTGGTAACATAGATTATCCTACTGCACGCTGTAGGCCTGTTAACAGGGTGGTAACACAGACTATCCTACTGCACGCTGTAGGCCTGTTAACAGGGTGGTAACACAGACTATCCTACTGCACGCTGTAGGCCTGTTAACAGGGTGGTAACACAGACTATCCTACTGCACGCTGTAGGCCTGTTAACAGGGTGGTAAGACAGACTATCCTACTGCACGCTGTAGGCCTGTTATCAGGGTGGTAACACAGAACATCCCAGACCAGACAGATACTGATTTAGACCATCCAGGGTGTGTTCATTGTCATAGCGACAACTGCTAATAATACTTCAATGAAGGCTACATGTAGCCTAATGAAAAATACAATATAGAACCTCGTATTTAAATTAAATGTAGAAATTCAACAACAAATGCTGTTTAGTCTGCACATCTTTTACATCATTGATGTCATTGATTGCCTCGTTGCTCAAGTGGTTTGCAAGTGATTTCCGTTTTTTGTAATGCATGTCAATTTGTTTGGATCTTCTTTTTCACTGTGCTCATCACAGTCTGTCCTGTGCAAGCATTTAACACAACAGTGCAACAATGTTATCATCACTGGCCAGTGATGCACTCTCGCTCTGCAACTTTCCCCGACAGTTCATTTGACCTATTTTACATTCATCAATTAGCAAGAGCAAGCCTGCTTCTCTCCACGAAAAGTGTATTAGATTTAGTTTAAAAGATGAAACAAATAAATCTCCTATAGCTTTTGTAGCTTATAACGTTTCCTGGGATTTCATGAAAAGAGGAATAGCAGAGAGGCTTGCATGCATAGCCTACAGCCTATAGAGTACAACAGTATGAGTCATAATACCCATAAAACCTAGCGAGACTGCTGAATCGAGGCAAAGGTAAGAATCTCTGGATTAACTATCTAATGTTAGCTGAATTCAGTAATGAATAAATTGGCTACATTTCTTTAAATGTACAATTCGGTGAACTGTCTTGTGCAAGTTTTAAATTGAAATAATAGCTGTTAGCAAAGGTGTCAGCTAGAGATGACGTGCAGCAGCTTGCAGGGATTTGTAGTTTTGCATGATGTCTACTTTGATGCTAATTAGCATTGTTATATTGATAAAAGTCACCATGTCCAGAGAGATTTACACGGTTATCAAAACGTCTCGCCGGGGTAAAGCCTACATGAAGCACAGACCTTATTTTAAGTGTTTCTAAAATTCCCTATGTGTAAAATGAATTGTGGAAAAATTATCGGAACCATTTCCCTGCTTGACCGCTAGGTTTTATGGGTATTATGACACCTCCACTGTGGGGCTCTATTGTGCACGGGAATAGCTGAAAGAGAAAGGCTGGAGTTGTGTAGCGAAAGAAGCTAAATATCAGCTAGATATTAGGACACTCATTAGCTATACAGTATATTAGGGCTATAAATATAAATATCTACCTTTCAAAGTGGAAGGAAAAAAAGTTATGAAATAGCAGATCTATGCGTTCCTCCCAGCTGCGTTCTGCAGCAGTCAGGTAGGCAAAGCTCCCCTATTGATTAGGCCTACGTTTTTAGACAATAACATTATTCTACCTAGGCTACAACAACACAGTGCAATAAATAATGTATTATTGTTATCAAGTGAATGCACAATTATTGGCTAGGGCTGTAAACTGCAATGTAGGCTCATTTGAATTTTTATATATTGTGGTATTTTTTTTAGGATCCCCATTAACTGTGGCGATTGCAGCATGCAGCTACTCTTCCTGGGGTCAATACAAAACATGAAACATTATATAATACATAACATTAATAGACAAGAACAGCTTAAGGACATAAAACATCACACATAGGCCTAGCTGGTCTAGTAAGTGTATGTGTTAGTGCCGTGTGTAAGTTGACTATGAAAACAATTTGGAATTTTCAACACATTAAAAGTGCACTCAGTCTCTACTTTTAACCAGGAGCGACTGGCATGCATAGTTTTGATATTAGCACTCTGATTACAGTGAAGAGCACGACAATAACCGCTCAAAAGTCCTGTTTGAATGATTCATGCGGAAATAACTGCAAAAATGTTATACAACGGTAAAGTCAACTGGTGTATACTTTACTGTGAAATGCTTGCTTACAAGCCCTTTCCATAGATTAAAAATAAATGTAACACAAGAGGAATAAAATAACATATACAGGGACTACCATACAGCCTAGGCCTGATTATGCAACCATTTCGATAAGTTATGGGTCTACTCTCGACAGTTTACAAGGTCCAGAAAGTTACATTAGCAGACTACTCATATGTGAATCGGTCTTATGTAGCAACTTTGAAATTGTGTTTTTTACATTGGATTAAAGTAGAGACTCAGAGCTAGAAAATGGTATATCATACACTACAGTTGAGGAACAATGGGAAAGTAATTCTGCTTTGAAAGTTCATAAACTTGTAACCTCACTTTTAGGAAAATGGCCTTTGAATGTTTTGGTACTTCTACTGTAGAGCCCTTCTTTGTCTCCACCCATTCAGCATCTTTAACACACCCTCTTAAGCTTTAGCCCCACCCATCTCTTTAAGGGTTGATCTGAGCGTTCTGTCCTAACAATGGCAGTCAAGCACCAAGCTAATTGGCTAATGTTGGCTAGCTTGCTATCTACTTCCAGACGCAAATGAGAGAACAGCTCACTGACCATTATACTCGCCCTAGCAGAGCTGGTTAGGCTGTTTTTATGTTATCCAGAGAGTTTGTGAGTTGAGAATCTGTGGTATGACTAAAGATTGCTGTACACCAGCGGAACCCATCCAACTTGAAGGAGCTGGAGCAGTTTTGCCTTGAAGAATGGGCAAAAATCCCAGTGGCTAGATGTGCAAAATTTATAGAGACATACCCCAAGAGACTTGCAGCTGTAATTGCTGCAAAAGGTGGCTCTACAAAGTACTGACTTTGGGGGGGTGAATAGTTACGCACGCTCAAGTTTTCAATTTTTTTGTCTTATTTCTTGTTTGTTTCAGCCCAAAAAATATTTTGCATCTTCAAAGTGGTAGGCATGTTGTGTAAATCAAATGATACAAAACCCCCAAAAAAGTATTTTTAAATCCAGGTTGTAAGGCAACAAAATAGGAAAAATGCCAAGGGGGTGAATACTTTTGCTAGCCACTGTAGCTAGCTAGCTAAACAATGAACAATAATCCCAACTCATGACGGTACTAGCCTGCATGAATCTGCAGGTAGCTAACCAACCAGGTTCAATGTTAGCTAGCTAACATTAGGCTATAACTACCAATGCAAATGGCTCTGAGATACGAATAATATTACTACACAGATCATACATGTAACGTTAGCTAGCGAGCCAGCCAGCTAACGGAGACAGGTGTTTTCTCCATCTCCTTAGCTACCGTACTCTAACTCCACTGATTGTAAAACTCGGTCCTCCAGAATGTGGAGAGCAACACTTATGCAGTTCTACTATGCAATATATATACATATTTTTTAAAGCTGCGTTAAACAGGATTACCTACACGTATTGACCAGCTCAAATAGACAGAAGCGTGCAACATGGCAGACCAATCCAAACTCATCTCTCGGCGTGTCATGGCTAGCGGGAAGGTTGTTGTCTTTATCTGTGGCTAATCTGGGTTCGTAATTTAACCATTTTATTCGTATTTACAGATGGCATACAAGTTTGTTATTAAGACACGTGAAAGTTCACATGTTCCAGAAGGCATTTCTGCCAAAAAAACCCGCATTTTGATGAAAAGTTCAAATGGCTCTCCTGTGAAGTAGTGAAGCGTGACATATGCCTAGTTTCCTGGAACGAGTCACATATGGTCTACCATCGTGCATGCTCTCTCTCTTTCTATATCCTTTCAAACTCACAGACAGGGGGGACTGTTTACATTTATAACCAATCGAAGCAAACAGAGCTGTTTTGAAAGCAGCATTTCTACTGCTGTTGTTGTTGTTGCGCACTAGCGTCCTACGTCATCAATACAAGCGCTGTTTGATTCGCCAGATACCCTACACGCCCACTTTCTGGATACGCCAAGCACAAAAAGGGATTGCTCGAACAGCCACTGGAAAGGTTAAAGCGAAATGGCCACCCAGCCGGGCAACATGGTTGTACACCAAAGTTACACATAGTCTAATTCAATACCTACATTCCAAAATGCTGACAAATACTGACATTTAATTTATTATAAATTACATGACCCTCACCTGGACTAAATTACAAAAATGACTAAACTGAAATTGAAAAAGCATGACCCTCCCCCATTTTCCGTAGGGTAACAATTGCGTAAAACCATCTGGACAATTTATTACGTATTTTTCATGTGTTCTATTGTTTATTCGATTTACTGTATAGTCCACGTTTGAAATTGAAATATACAGAAAATTTGCCTTTTTGTAGGAATATTTATTTAAATGTTTAAAACGCATTGAAGTTCTATAGTAGCATTAAAGGGCATCATAAAATATTTAATACATTTTATTTCTACTTAAATTCAAAGAAAATGCATCAAATATATTAAAAGTGTGTCCAATTTTGTATGAAAAGTAATAAGTATATAAACAATTAAAAATGTAAAGTAATGGCATGGTCACAATTATAAACAACTATAAACAACTATAAACAGGTCAATAAGATTTAAAATCTTTCCCATTTAAAAAGGAGAATCACCAAAGATTGCACAATTCAACCGCCCTCGGTTATATCCAGTCTGGCCCAGCATTTTCTACAGTGATGATGGATGAACCAGTGTGTCAGATAAAGAATGACATCGCTCGTGTGTTTGAGCCCCTGGAGGAGGCTTTGAGTCATGGCTCCTACATACACCCAGGGGGTTACAAAGACTTCCACGACAACCTACAGAAGCTAACCAAGCAATACAGAACAGAGAGAGACAGAGGACTCAAGGTACGTATGAGGAGTGTGGGGAAAACTAGAATTTAAACACGTGTCCATGTTTCGTACAGTAACCAAGTAACTGCTCTTAGCTGCTCTGGTCTTCTTTGTCTGTGTGTGTGTGTGTGTGTGTATGTGTGTGTGTTTTCAGAGTGAGGAACTATTGAGAGAGTATCTGGATGAGAAGGCTAGAGTGGGAAATACTATCCTCTTGGTCGACCAGACTCTCAGCAAAGAAGAACACAAAAGGGAAGGTAAAAGTCTGTCTCATAATTACTGTGCCATTTGAGATGTGTGATCAATTCCTTTCAAACAACATAGACTATTCAGAATAAATATGCATTTTTCCTAAAATTACAAATATTTATTAGCAGAAAATGAAAAAAACAAAATATTAAGGCATGACTCAAAGCCTTTTCTATCAAACAACCATTAAAATACTAAAATAAAAGTGCTTGTTTTAGGCTGTGTACCTGAAAATCACAGGAGGCTGCTGAGGGGAGGACGGCTCATAATAATGGCCGGGACGGAGCAAATGGAATGGCATCAAACACCTGGAAACCATGGAAACCATGCGTTTCATGTAGTTGATACCATTCCACTTAAACACTAAAATACACAGATAAAAGATTGTCCATAGTTTTTTTTCGATCTTGACTGAATTGTTTTTTTGCTTTTCTTTTGACCTTTATTTAGCTTGGTCACAAGATTTCTTAAGTTACAATAACTTTGCTTATCAGACAGCGTGCCAGATCTTTCTGCTCTCTTTTTGGCATCATTACAATGAACCATTGCATTTCTCAGCTCATCATCAATCCATGGGGGCACCGTTTGACCTCACAGTGTGTTTTCTTAATGGGACGTGCTCAGCAATTCTCATTAATAATTTCATAAACACACTTAGTGCCATTTCAGGATCATCCTCACTGCACACTTGCCATTGCACATTCTTAACCTCATCCAGTCCCGTGTAGCTCAGTTGGTAGAGCATGGCGCCAGGGTTGTGGGTTCGATTCCCCACGGGGGACCAGTACGAAACAGTATGAAAGTGTATGCACTCACTACTGTAAGTCGCTCTGGATAAGAGTGTCTGCTCAAAAAAATATATCCACAAATGAGTCCTGATTGAATCCCTTGTACGACCATCGGTAGATTACCTTATGGCCTGCCTTTAGTATTGTTTCTTCTTATTGTGAGTGCCACCAAGTTATGATCACCACAACCTAGTGCCACTGATACAGATTTAGAACAAATGTTCAGCAATGTTGGTTAAAATATTATCAACACAGGTTGATGATGTGGTGCTGAACCTGTTAGCTCTGGTTGGTAGTGTCATAACTTGGGTCAGGTTACGTACTGTATATTGTCCACATGAATAAGCTTTTTCCTTAGTGGACAGTTGATGGTAAACCAGTCAATATTCAAATCACCCCAAAAATATTTCCCCCTGTTTTCATCAGATACCTTATCGAACATTTTCACAAATTACATCAAGATATTTCACATCAAGATATTTCACATCAAGATATTTCACATCAAAGATATTTCACATCAAGATATTTCACATTAGCACTATGTAGCAGCAGCCAACTAGTATATGTTTCACATTTGGTAAATGCACCCACAGAGCTTCTATTTCATTCAAAATGATGTTTGGGTGGAATATAACTCTGGACGTAAACTACAACTACCTCCATATCTATTGGCCCAGCAAGCTGCCAGAAAGGGTACAGGACCAGAACACATGGGTCAAGTCCCCCAAGGAGCTTTTGCACCTGTCACATGTTCCATCAATATTCGGGTGGAATTTGGATAATCT
Organism: Coregonus lavaretus; assembly: GCF_964263955.1. Lineage (NCBI taxonomy): Eukaryota > Metazoa > Chordata > Actinopteri > Salmoniformes > Salmonidae > Coregonus > Coregonus lavaretus. Next base: position 47,229 of record NW_028162551.1, read on the forward strand.
GACCTTACTGTAATGGAGCACCTGTAAAAGGCTGACCCGGGCGGAAGATGCACTCGCATCTTAAACATTTTAATCGGGGACCGATGTGTATCGGTGAATCGTTACATCCCTAGGACAAGTCCTCGGTTTTCTACAGAGCTCTCAGACCTCTTCAGGATGAGAAATCAGGCGAGGACGAAGGCTTGACAAACTGATTCGGTAGCTGATTGGCAGCGCTTCAGGAAACTGAGAAATAGATGCACTTCCTCCGTTAAAAAAGCAAATTCAATCTACTTTCTCGACATTTTAGAAAAAGTATTTTTGGCTAACTACCAGGAAGTTTGAAAAGACAGGCTGAGTGGGCAGGGAGCTTATATTAATGAGCTCGCCTTGACTGACAGCTCATTGAAATGCCTGTCAAGCAACTTGGATGAAGTGAGCAGTGTTGCAGTAAAATCAAACTCTAGCAAATATTTG
>NW_028162550.1:0-20532 GCF_964263955.1 Coregonus lavaretus
TGTAGATGTGAGCGTGAGCGTGATAAACACACTGATATGTGGATGTCTTTCCTACAGAAGCTGGAGAACGCTGAGGGCCAGACTCCTGTACTGGGACCTGATGGAGAGGTGAGTGGGATAGTAAACTAACATATTGGAATGATATATAACTATGTTTAGCAGACGCTCGTATCCAGAGAGACTTACAGTCATTCTCATAACCAATCTACAGTACAGTCTGTTACCTGTTACCTGTTGTTATACATTTTACATTTACCTGATGCTCTTATCCAGAGAGACTTACAGGAGCAATTAGGGTTAAGTGCCTTGCTCAAGGGCACATCGACAGATTTTTTACCTAGTCGGCTCGGGGATTAGAACCAGCGACCTTTCGGTTACTGGCACTACGCTCTTAACCACTAAGCTACCTGCCGCTAGACATAGTATTTGTCATAGACATGGTTCAGCAGGTATCTACATTACCCCACACTATAAGCATCAGTATCCAGTGGCGTTCTGACTCGGTGTCCCCCCCCCCCCCCCCCCCCCTCCAGCCTCTAGATGAGACGTCCCAGATGAGTGACCTACCAGTGAAGGTGATCCACGTGGACAGTGGTAACATCCTGACAGGGGTGGACGCTCCTAAAGCTGGACAGCTGGACACATGGCTGGAGATGAACCCTGGGTACGAGGCTGGAGGAGGATGATGATGATGAGATGGGCCTAGAGGGGGTTTAGGGGGGTTGGGGTATCTTTTAGAGGGGGTAAAGGAATGGTTGTGGTTGTAATGCTGATATTTTCTGCTGGTCCAGGTACGAGGTGGCCCCTCGCTCTGACAGTGAAGACAGTGGATCGGAAGAGGAGGAGGTGGGTTTGGTCTTAAAAGATAGTACCCAACCATGATTCAACTGTTAATATAGCGATTACAGGATGAAAACGCTACAAAAAGTAGGAACAAAATCAACTGAATTGGTTGTGCAGTCATAAAGACTAGATTCATTCCATACTCTCTCTGTACCAACGCTATGACCAGTCTGTCTGAGTGGTGATTGACAGGTTGGCCTGTCATTGGCCTGTCAGGAGGAAGAGGAGGAGCCCCAGCCGGCGGTGCCTCCAGTAGTGGTCCTCCCAGGGTTAGTGGGGTTAGAGGAGAAGAAGAAGAAGATCCCAGACCCAGACATTGAAGAAGTATCAGAGGTGGACGTACGACACATCATAGAGTGAGTACACTACACCAGGGTCCCTATAGAGTACCAAAGGATGAGTCATAATACCCATAAAACCTAGCAGTCAAACAGGGAAATGGTTCCAATCGTTTTTCCACAATTCATTTTTCCCATCGGGGATTTTAGAAACACTTAAAATTAGGGCTGTGTTTTGTGTAAGCTTACCCTGGCATGACGTTTTGATAACCGTGTAAATCTCTCAGACAAGGTGACTTTTGTCAATATATTCCCTTGTATTTACCCCCCAAAAAATGAAACGCTAATTAGCTGCTAATGTAGCTATCATAAAGAACTACAAATGCCATGATGATCTGGACGAGACTGCTGAATCGAGGCAAAGGTAAGAATCTCTGGATTAACTATCTAATGTTAGCTAAATGTAGTAATGAATAAATTGGCTACATTTCTTTACATTGACAATTCTGTGAACTGTCTTGTGCAAGTTTTATATTGACACAATACCTATTAGCAAAGGTGTCAGCTAGAGATGATGTCCAGGAGCTTGCAGGGATTTGTAGTTTTGCATGATGTCTACTTTGATGCTAATTAGCATTTTCGAATCTCAGAGTAAATAGAGCCGAATATATTGATAAAAGTCACCATGTCCGAGAGAGATTTACATGGTTATCAAAACGTCACGCCAGGGTAAGCCTACACGAAACACAGCCCTTATTTTAAGTGTTTCTAAAATCACCTATGGGAAAAATGAATGGTGGTAAAACGATTGGAACCGTTTCCCTGTTTGACTGTTAGGTTTTATGGGTATTATGACACCTCCACTGTGGGGCTCTATTCTCTACCTTTTTCTCAATTGTGTGCTTGTGGACTCCTCCACACACATTGAGACGTGATCTGACTGAAATAGTTTGGAAGGGCCCATAAGTAAGCATTTAATTGTTAGTCTACACCTGCTGTTTTACGAAGCAAGTGACAAATTTGCATGTGATTTGAAATGTCTGGTGTATGATTCAGGGTTGGTGTCAAAAGAACCGTTGATTTTCAGTGAGGAATTGGGTGAACCTCTGACCTCTGACCTTCTCCAATGTGTTTTGATGAGGCGGCGAGAAGAAAGGACACAAGGAGATACAATTGAGATTCACCTGTTGTGCACTCCTGCCCACACATTGGATTTATTTAAATAAGCCATAAAGACAGAAATGCCTACAATTCAGGTTTGGGGTCAAAAGTGCCATTCATATTCAGTGAGGAATTGACCCTAATGCTGTTTTGCTGACTTGCTAAGCCTTATCAATGACTGAGTACATTTTCCAGCCAAGGAAAATAGTGATAGAAGAATAGCACACTTACTTTATAGGGCTAATGCCAATATGTAATAATAAATAATGATACATTGAATTTATAACACGCTTTTCATTGAAAAACAATCTCAAAGTGCTACAGTGATTGCATTAAAGCCATTCAGCCACTGATATTGTTTCTTCCCTGGTTCCGTCCGTAGGCACGCTAAACAGGATGTGGATGATGAGTATAACAGTGCAGAGGCAGCGTTCGCTCGGGGACTCCAGTCTTACTACGCTGTGGCCCATGCTGTCACTGAGAGAGTGGAGAAACAGTCCACTATACTCATCAACGGACAACTGAAACAGTACCAGGTGAAGCAGCGCTGACAAGAGGCTGACTAAGCCTGAGAAGTGACATTTCCTTTCTTAAGTCATTAGAAGAGACCCAGACCTACCTGTACAATTCTTTCTGGCTGAAATGGTCCTTTGTCTTCCTCTCTTGAACTTCCGTCCCTCTCCTTGTCTCTCTCCTCTCTCCTCTCCCTTTACTTGTCTCTCCCTCCCTCCCTCAGATTAAAGGTCTGGAGTGGCTGGTGTCTCTCTACAACAACAATCTGAACGGTATCCTGGCTGATGAGATGGGCCTGGGAAAGACCATCCAGACCATCGCTCTCATCACGTACCTGATGGAGAACAAGCGAGTCAACGGACCTTTCCTCATCATAGTTCCGTTGTCGTGAGTACTGTACCGCTCTGCCACGCACGGAGAACCATGGCTTCAATTACAATTCATCTTTAAAGGGACATTACACTCCAAAATCAATCACATGTTTTCAAGATTCCAACATTGGTGGTATGTTGAGCAACTGTAAGTTTTGTAGATTCAGCTATATGCCACAATCCAAAATGAATGGAAGACATAAGCTCCACATCATTTTCCAGATTTGCTGTGCTTATTTTTTCCATTAATTTGGGTTTGAGGTACAGTATATAGCTGGATATACACAACTGATGGTGTGGGACTTTTGAAGAGTACTGTCCCTTTAATTGTAACTGTATTCATAGTACACTTAACGTGACTGTCATACATGATATGATGGAGTACAGTACGCATGAGAGGGGTACAATGATCAGGAGAGAGGGGTGGGTAAGGTTTGGCACGGTCACATAATTAAATATAAAAAAAGTTATAATTAAAAATTAACTAGAATAGTAATATATACACTACCAGTCAAAGGTTTGGACACATGCCCGCTTGGAGTTTGGGACGATGACCCAACACACCTCCAGGCTGTGTAAGGGCTATTTGACCAAGAAGGAGAGTGATGGAGTGCTGCGTCAGATGACCTGGCCTCCACAATCCCCCGACCTCAACCCAATTGAGATGGTTTGGGATGAGTTGGATCGCAGAGTGAAGGAAAAGCAGCCAACAAGTGCTCAGCATATGTGGGAACTCCTTCAAGACTGTTGGAAAAGCATTCCAGGTGAAGCTGGTTGAGAGAATGCCAAGAGTGTGCAAAGCTGTCATCAAGGCAAAGGGTGATTTTGTTTAACACTTTTTTGGTTACTACATGATTCCAAATGTGTTATTTCATAGTTTTGATGTCTTCACTATTATTCTACTATGTAGAAAATAGTACAAATAAAGAAAAACCCTTGAAGGAGTAGGTGTGTCCAAACTTTTGACTGGTACTGTATGGATCTATCTGTATGGGTACAGTGCTATTTGTTTGCTTAGGTAAGTTTGGCCCTCTGTTTTCCTGTCTTCTCTCATTGACAGAACTCTCTCTAACTGGGTGTATGAGTTTGACAAGTGGGCTCCGTCTGTAGTGAAGGTCTCCTACAAGGTGAGTTGCTAACCTTCCGCCAACTATATGGTAACCATGGTAACACTAATTACTAGGGGTCCTGAAATACAGACGTATGGGCGGCCGTGTGTAAGCCTGTCTATAATGTATATATGTGGTCATTCAAATCAAAAGTGTATCACTTGCAGTGAGAACAACAACAAGTAGGCCTATTATGAATACAAATGTAAAGTCATGCCATTCTAGTAATTATTAATTTAATTAATTAATGTCAAGTTAAATCCAAGTGCCTGTCCTTCATGTTGTCTCTGTAGGGTTCCCCTCAGGCCAGAAGGGCCTTCATTCCCCAGCTACGCAGCGGCAAGTTCAACGTTCTCCTCACTACCTATGAGTACATCATCAAGGATAAACAGGTCCTAGCCAAGGTAACACACACAGACACACAGACAGACACACTACCTCCAGCGTGATTCTGAACAACAATCACCATGACCATTTGACTGATGACCTATATACCCTCTTTCTGTCTTCTCCTACTCCCCAACCCCCCCCCCCCCCCCCCCCCACTCTCTCTTTCTCTCTCCTCCATCACTCCCTGCTCCCTCTCCCCCCACAGATCCGGTGGAAGTACATGATCGTGGACGAGGGCCACCGGATGAAAAACCACCACTGTAAGCTAACCCAGGTCCTCAACACCCACTACCTGGCCCCCAGGAGAGTGCTCCTAACTGGGACACCGCTCCAGAACAAGCTGCCTGAGCTCTGGGCCCTGCTCAACTTTCTCCTGCCCACCATCTTTAAGAGCTGCAGTACCTTCGAACAGTGGTTCAATGCACCCTTCGCTATGACTGGAGAGAAGGTGAGTTTTTTTAGCTGGAAGAGATGGAGAAATGCTATTTATACTGAACAAAAATATAAACGCAACATGTAAAGTGTTGGTCCCATGTTTCATGAGCTGAAATAAAAGATCCCAGAAATGTTCCATACGCACAAAAAGCTTATATCTCTCAAAATCTTGTGCACAAATTTGTTTACATCCCTGTCAGTGAGAAATTCTCCTTTGCCAAGATAATCCATCCACCTGACAGGTGTTGCATATCAAGAAGCTGATTAAACAGCATGATCATTACACAGGTGCACCTTGTGCTGGTGACAATAGAAGGCCATTCTAAAATGTCACACAACACAATGCCACAGATGTCTCAAGATTGAGGGAGCGTGCAATTCGCATGCTGACTGCAGGAATGTCCACCAGAGCTGTTGCCAGAGAATTTAATGTGCATTTTTCTACCATAAGCTGCCTCCAACGTCGTTTTAGAGAATTTGGCAGTACGTCCAACCGGCCTCACGACCACAGACCATGTGTAACCACGCCAGCCCAGGACCGCCACTTCGGCTTCTTCACCTGCGGGATCATCTGAAGGGGTGCTGAGGAGTATTTCTGTCTGTAATAAAGCCTTTTTGTGGGGAAGCACTGGCTCCCCAGTAGGTGCGCCCTTGCCCAGTTATGTGAAATCCATAGATTAGGGCCTAATTTATTTATTTCAATTGACTTAATTCCTTATATGAACTGTAGCTCAGTAAAATCGTTGAAATTGTTGCATGTTGCGTTTTATATTTTAGTTCAGTTTAAATTCCATGTTGTTAAAGGGATAGTTCACCTAATTTATGATATTCCGTGGGCCACATTTAATTGGCTCATCTGTCCCGCGGGCTGCCAGTTGCCCATCACTGCTACGCACCTTGTATACATTTTTGTTTATGAAATTAAATAATATATAACTTGGTTCTCTTCTCTCCAGGTGGATCTAAATGAAGAGGAGACCATCCTGATTATCCGTCGCCTCCACAAGGTGCTCCGCCCCTTCCTGTTACGCAGGCTCAAGAAGGAAGTAGAGGCTCAGCTACCAGAAAAGGTATAGTACATCTCTCCATCTTCACATAACTTTTAAATACAAACTCATGTTCACAGACAATGCTTTCTTCAATATCTTGTCCATTTGGTGTCCTCTTACCTATGCTCTCAGGTATTTTTCAGCTGACTGTGTTTGTATAATATCTCCATTCTGTGGTATTAATTGATTGACTCTCTCTCTCTCTCTCTCTCTCTGTCTGTCTGTCTGTCTGTCTGTCTGTCTGTCTGTCTGTCTGTCTGTCTGTCTGTCTGTCTGTCTGTCTGTCTGTCTGTCTGTCTGTCTGTCTGTCTGTCTGTCTGTCTGTCTGTCTGTCTGTCTGTCTGTCTGTCTGTCTGTCTGTCTGTCTGTCTGTCTGTCTGTCTGTCTGTGTGTCTGTGTCTCTCTCTCTCTTCCTCCAGGTGGAGTATGTGATAAAGTGTGATATGTCAGCGCTCCAGAGGGTTCTGTACAGACATATGCAGGCCAAAGGAGTCCTACTGACAGACGGCTCTGAGAAGGACAAGAAGGTGAGGAGGAATAACTAAAGTTCTTTGTCCAAAAAGTGTAAAAGATGCACTTTTTTTAGCTAATATTCTTTATATATGAACATGTGTAAGTTGTCAGAAGCTTTTTGATTACATTGCAAGGTGAAACAATTATAAAATGTACAAGGGAGTATTAGTTTTGTTTCCAGACCTTTGTTTTAAAAACATCCTCACATGCCTCACTTCCATTAATTCTTAGCTTGTGGTGGCTAAAGTTAGCTAAAGTTCGAAGTTGCAGTTGAAAGAAAACAGAACAATTGATTACAGTTTCCCCAGGTCCATACAGTGGATTCAGAAAGTATTCCGGCCCCTTGACTTTTTCCACATTTTGTTACATTACAGCCTTATTCTAAAATGGATTAAATTACATTTTTCCCTCATCAATCTACACACAATACCCCATAATCACAAAGCGAAAACAGGATTTTAGAAATGTTTGCAAATTTATTAAAAAATAAAAAACAGAAATACCTTATTTACATAAGTATTCAGACCCTTTGCTATGAGACTCGAATTTGAGCTCAGGTGCATCCTGTTTCCATTAATCATCATTGAGATGTTTCTACAACTTGATTGGAGTCCACCTGTGGTAAATTCAATTGATTGGACATGATTTGGATGGGCACACACCTGTCTATATAAGGGCCCACAGTTGACAGTGCATGTCAGAGCAAAAACCAAGCCATGAGGTCGAAGGAATTGCCCATAGAACTTCGAGACAGGATTGTGTCGAGGCACATATATGGCGAATGGTACCAAAACATTTCTGCAGCATTGAAGGTCCCCAAGAACACAGTGGCCTTCATCATTCTTAAATGGAAGAAGTTTGGAACCACCAAGACTCTTCCTAGAGCTGGCCGCCCTGCCAAACTGAGCAATCGGGGAAGAAGGGCCTTGGTCAGGGAGGTGACCAAGAACCCGATGGTCACTCTGACAGAGCTCCAGAGTTCCTCTGTGGAGATGGGAGAACCTTCCAGAAGGACAACCATCTCTACAGCACTCCACCAATCAGGCCTTTACGGTAGAGTGGCCAGATGGAAGCCAGTCCTCAGTAAAAGGCACATGACAGCCCGCTTGGAGTTTGCCAAAAGGCACCTAAAGGACTCTCAGACCATGATAAACAAGATTCTCTGGTCTGATGAAACCAAGATGGAACTCTTTGGCGTGAATGCCAAGTGTCACATCTAGAGGAAACCTGGCACCATACCTACGGTGAAGCATGGTGGAGGCAGCATCATTCTGTGAGGATGTTTTTCAGTGGCAGGGACTGGGAGACTAGTCTGGATCAAGGGAAAGATGAATGGAGAAAAGTACAGAGATCCTTGATGAAAACCTGCTCCAGAGCGCTCAGGACCTCAGACTGGGGCGAAGGTTCACCTTCTAACTGGACAACGACCCTAAGCACTCAGCCAAGACAACGCAGGAGTGGCTTCGGGACAAGTCTCTGAATGTCCTTGAGTGGCCCCGACTTGAACATGATCGAACATCTCTGGAGAGACCTGGAAATAGCTGTGCAGCGACGCTCCCCATCCAACCTGACAGAGCTTGAGAGGATTTGCAGAGAAGAATGGGAGAAACTCCCCAAATAGTGTTGTGCCAAGCTTGTAGCGTCATACACAAGAAGACTCGAGGCTGTAATCGCTGTCAAAGGTGCTTCAACAAAGTACTGAGTAAAGGGTCTGAATATTTATGTAAATGTGATTGTTCAGTTTTTTATTTTTAATAAATGTGCTAACATTTCTAAAAACCTGTTTTTGCTTTGTCATTATTGGGTATTGTGTGAAGATTGATAAGGGGAAAAAACAATTTAATCCATTTCAGGAGAACGCTGTAACGTAACAAAATGGGGAAAAAGTAAATGGGTCTGAATTCTTTCCGAATGCACTGTATACTATTTTCAGGGTGAGGAACCATCTAACATAAAGTTGTAAAATCCTGAACTACTCCTTTAATATCGGTGTGTCTACTGTAGGGCAAAGGAGGCACCAAGACTCTCATGAACACCATCATGCAGCTGAGGAAGATCTGTAACCATCCCTACATGTTCCAACAGATAGAGGTACAGTGGGAATACATACACACACAGATAGAGGTACAGTGGGAATAAACAAACATGCGCGCGCAACACACACACACACACACACACACACGCACGCACACACACACACACACACACACACACAGATAGAGGTACAGTACATACAGTGGGAGTATATTTTCTATTGATGAACTAACCCCACCACAATTCTGAATTTGTTCACAGGAATCTTTCTCAGAGCATTTAGGATTTTCCGGAGGGATAGTGAGTGGGTAAGTGCATAAGTCGATTGAGAAAAAATAATTCTCACAACAACGACCAGAAATGCTTTCAATCTATTGGCTTGGTTGTGTTCTCTCTCTGCCCCTAGTCTTGATCTGTACCGAGCCTCAGGGAAGTTTGAGGTGCTGGACCGTATCCTGCCCAAGCTGAGGGCCACCAACCACAAGGTGTTGTTGTTCTGTCAGATGACCTCCCTCATGACCATCATGGAGGACTACTTCACCTACCGCAACTTCAAGCACCTGCGTCTGGACGGTACGGTGTGTGTGTGTGTCTAGGTATCAGAACTCGGTTCAAATAGTTACTTGGCGTCTTTCTAATACATGCCTGGTGCAATGGAACAAAGGGTACAAACCCCACCAATCTGGGATTCCATTAAGGCTCAATCATACACCCAAAGGATTTTAGAGTCTAGAAAATATATACTTATTGAACCCATGTCTGCTAGGCAAATGATACAAAATCTAAGTTCGGATTTCTGTCTCTCTTAGTTGCTGTGTTTTATTCATCTCCCCTCTGCTTCCTCCCTCCCCCTCTCCCCTCCTCTCTCCCTCCGCCCTCCTGCCCCCTCTCCCTCCAGGCACCACCAAAGCAGAGGACAGGGGCATGCTGTTGAAGGCGTTTAACGACCCGGCCTCCCAGTACTTCATCTTCCTGCTCAGTACCAGAGCCGGGGGGCTGGGCCTCAACCTGCAGTCAGCTGACACCGTGGTCATCTTCGACTCTGACTGGAACCCTCACCAGGTAGGGAGGAGTAACACACACACAATCTCGTAAGGGATTGACTGGAACCCACAGCAGGTACACTTGGAATGTTGGTTGTTGAAGTCATATTTTAACATTACTTGAGTGAATATTCAGTTAGAAGTACAAAATAGCCCACTAAACTTGCTATGTTAGTATTGACATGCCACCATGGGCCAGATCCTAACTGAATCATTGCTAGCCATCGGGATTTGAACTATGAATGTCTAACGATTCAGCCCAAGTTAGCCTACCATATTCTAACCATCTCTCCCTCTCCTCCCTCTCTCTCCAGGACCTGCAGGCCCAGGACCGTGCGCACCGCATTGGCCAACTGAACGAGGTCCGCGTCCTGCGTCTCTGCACCGTCAACTCCGTAGAGGAGAAGATCCTGGCCGCAGCCAAGTACAAACTCAACGTGGACCAGAAGGTCATCCAGGCTGGCATGTTTGACCAGAAGTCATCAAGCCACGAGCGCCGGGCTTTCCTGCAGGCTATCCTGGAGCACGAGGAACAGGACGAGGTCGGGGCCCCGGGGGGCGTGTGGAAGTCTGGGGGGCCTTGGGTGGGTGTGACCGATGAAAGCCCGGAACACCCACACAATCAGAATACCCACGCTGCCCACTGACACACCTACCTCTGTCTGTTGTATTGTTCTTACCGCGTTCTCTTTTTCCATCCATTGTACATCTCTCCCTCTCCCTCTCCCTCTCCCTCTCCCTCTCCCTCTCCCTCTCCCTCTCCCTCTCCCTCTCCTTCTCCTTCTCCCTCTCTCTCTCTCTCTCTCTCTCTTTCTTTCTTTCTTTCTTACTTTCAATCCCTCTTTCTTTTCACCGCTCTCTTTTTCTCACATATTTTGTCCCTTATGTTTTTGTCTTAGGTGGACAGACAATATGTAGTGGTATTTGATCTACACTTCTTTTGCATGCTAATACTGTTTTAAAGACTTTACATGTACTGTACATAACATGTTGTATATGCATGTATATTGACCCATTCCTTGGTGATGTTACGGAGCTCTTCTTTACTGAGTGGTGGAGTAGATAGCCTGGTCCCAGACCTGTTTGTTCTGTCTGACAACTCCTATTGTCATTGTCATTGGTCATATGGTCACGAACCAGGCTAGAGTGGATAGAGACCTCCTGTCCCCCTGTCCTGCTGTGTGTTGTCTGTCTGTCCATTGATGTGTGTTTGACCGCTCAGGAGGAGGACGAGGTGCCAGACGATGAGACGGTCAACCAGATGATCGCCAGGAGCGAGGAGGAGTTTGACCACTTCATGGTTAGTTAGTGTCTGTTGGTCATCATGGTAATTTCTCTGGGTCAATGTGTCGAGGGCCAGTCCAGTATCTATACACACACCTTCGTTTCCTCTCTTTCTCCTCTCCTCCTTTGTCCACCCTCTACCTCTGTCTCATCCTCTGTTTTCTCTGTCTTCTCCTCTCTCCTGTCTTTATATCCTCCCCCTCTCCCCCTCCAGCGTATGGACCTGGACAGGCGGCGTGAGGACGCTCGTAACCCCCGCCGTAAGCCCCGTCTGATGGAGGAGGACGAGCTGCCCACCTGGATCATGAAGGATGACGCGGAGGTGGAGAGACTCACCTGTGAGGAGGAGGAGGAGAAGATGTTCGGGAGGGGGTCCCGCCAGCGCAAGGAGGTGGACTACAGCGACTCACTCACCGAGAAGCAGTGGCTCAAGGTTAGAGGTCAGGGGTCAGGGGTTAAATGACACTCTGGGATTGGTGTATACGTATGGGGATTTTCTTGGATTTGATTTGTTTTCATTTGATGTTGTTTATTAAGTGACAAGGTGCTCATCATGTGTTTCCCTCTCCCTCTCCCTCTCCCTCTCCCTCTCCCTCTCCCTCTCCCTCTCCCTCTCCCTCTCCCTCCCTCCCTCTCTTTCTCTCTCTCTCTCTATCTCTCCCTCCCCTCCTTCTCTCTCCAGGCCATTGAGGAAGGTACATTAGAGGAGATCGAGGAGGAGGTGCGTCACAAGAAGACCACCCGGAAGCGAAAGCGTGACCGCGATGACCTCCCTGGCCCCTCCTCTTCCTCCTCGGGGGGCAGGCGGAGCCGGGACAAGGACGAGGACGGGAAGAGACAGAAGAAAAGGGGACGCCCCCCCGCAGAGAAACTCTCCCCCAACCCCCCCGCTCTCACCAAGAAGATGAAGAAGATAGTGGACGCTGTTATTAAATACAAGGACAGGTAAGACTGGGTCTAGTATTCTCTTTAGCTTGCTTTACAATTTGGACTTACATGTTGGTTGGAGCTAGCCTGGGTACCAGTCTGTTTGTGCCATCATGCCACTCCAAACATGTTTGGGACCAGGCTAGGTTGGAACAAGGTGCTTGCAAGACTGATTCCCATATGGGCCACAACATACTGCAAACTGAATCTCAGTGTAACTGCTGTGTAACACCAGTACTATGGGTACTAACATTAGTATCTCTGGTGATGTCTTTCACAGTAGTAATGGTCGTCAGCTAAGTGAGGTCTTCATCCAGCTGCCCTCACGCAAAGAGCTGCCAGAGTACTACGAGCTCATCCGCAAGCCTGTCGACTTCAGGAAAATCAAGGTAAATGAATACATACACATGCATACTGTACATACACCTCACACACACTCTCATTATCATCTTCCCTCGAATCTCTCTCTCTCTCTTTCTCTATCTATCTATCTCCCTCCCTCCCTCCCTCCCTCCCTCCTGTCTGTCCCTCCTGTAGGAGAGGATTCGTAGCCACAGATACCGTAGTCTAGGAGACCTGGAGAGAGATGTGATGCTACTCTTTCAGAACGCACAGACCTTCAACCTGGAGGGATCACTGGTGAGACACACACACTTTATACCGGAATGAGTACTGACACACAAGTACACAACAACACAAACAGATCGATAACCATAGATGTAACAATAGATTAAATAAGTGAATGACTTAGTGTGTTTATCGACTTTAACTCACATCGTCCAGTAACTGCATAAGAGATGTTGTTTACAGTAGTTGTAACTGCTCTTCCTATATGCACTCTTGTTACTTTATAAGAATGAATCAAGGGACCAGTCCTTTTTTTGATCAACTTTTTATTTGTATGTTTTGAAGCAGATTAAGGCTGAATAACAATAAGCAGTGGACCAAATAACAATACCATTGTTAGAACATGTCCAACTGCATCTGTGCATGAGCCAAATATAGCTACATCGGTCTATCGTCTGATTGCTGCCTTGTTCCCAGATCTACGAGGACTCCATCGTGCTCCAGTCAGTGTTCACCAGTCTGAGACAGAAGATCGAGAAGGAGGAGGACAGCGAGGGAGAGGACAGTGAGGAAGAGGAGGAGGACCTGGACGAAGGCTCCGAGTCAGAGTGTGAGTCATCACTGAAGAAAGGAAGGAAGGAAGGAAGAAAGAAGAAATATAGAGAGAAAGAAAGAATGAATGAAAGACAGAGAGTGTTGATCCTATGGTGTGTGTGTGTGTGTGTGTGTGTATGATATGAATCTGTGTGTGTCCGTCCTCCAGCCCGCTCAGTGAAAGTGAAGATCCGTCTGGGACGGAGAGAGAAGAGCAGTGACCGGGGGAAGGGTCGGAGACGTATGGGACGCACCCGAGCCAAACCTGTAGTCAGCGACGACGACACTGAAGAGGAGCAGGAAGAGGTGAGAGGAGAGGTGTGTGTGTGTGTTTTTACCTTCCATCTTCCATGTTTTGTTTTATGATCCTCAGCTAAATGTGTTGCACATATTGTGCATGACACCCAGAAATATTCCCCCTTATTTCTCTCTTTATATTTCTGCCTCTCTTTCTTCTCATGTCCCACCTCTCACAGGAGCGCTCCCCCAGTGGCACTGATGAAGAATCCTAAATGGAAACTAGCTACATACTCCATGGTCCAACATTACTTCCACTATTACCAGGTTTTGTTCAACTCCATTTCACCTTGATTTCATATCTACTTGGGAATGGGGAATTTTACTGAATATTGATGCCAACTCCCTTCCTGTTATGTACATTAACACAGCTTTCATAACAATATGTAGCAACTTCAGTACATGAAGGACTGCTTAGGTGTAGAAAATAGACTAATTCTGCCTCGTACTGGTAGTCGATCTAAACATCCTTGTTTGTGTAATATGTGTCAATTACTAAAAGTGTTATTTATTATGTCTGGTACCTCCGGTGTCTTTTGGGGGGTAAATTGCGGCCATATACAGTGCCTTCAGAAAGTATTCATACCCCTTGACTTATTCCACTTTTAGTTGTTACAGCCTGAATTCAAAATTGATTAAATAATTGTTTTCCTCAACCATCTACACACAATACCCCATAACGTCAAAGTGAAACAAATATATAGACATTTTTGCAAATGTATTAAAAATGAAATACAGAAATATCTAATTTACATAAGTATTCACACCCCTGAGAGAATACTTTGTAGAAGCATCTTTGGCAGCGATTACAGCTGTGAGTCTTTCTGGGTAAGTTTCTAAGAGCTTTCCACACCTGGATTGTGCAACGTTTGCCCATTATTCTTTTCAGAATTCTTCAAGCTCTGTCAAAATGGATATGGATCATTTTCAAGTGGATTTATTTCAAAACTGTAACTTGGCCACTCAGGAACATTCACTGTCTTCTTGGTAAGCAACTCCAGTGTAGATTTGGCTTTGTGTTTTAGGTTATTGTCCTGCTGAAAGGTGAATTAATCTCCCATTATTTGGTGGAAAGTAGACTGAACCAGGTTTTCCTCTAGGATTTTGCCTGTGCTTAGCTTCATTCCATTTCTTTTTTTATCCTGAAAAACTCCCCAGTCCTTAACGATTAAAATATGGAGAGTGGGGCTCGTTAATGTGTTGTATTGGATTTGCCCCAAACACATTGGATTGCTTTTCCACATTTTTTGCAGTATTACTTTAGTGCCTTGTTGCAAACAGGATACATGTTTTGGAATAGTGTTATTCTGTACATGCTTCCTTATTTTCACTCTGTCATTAAGGTTAGTATTGTGGAGAACTACAATGTTGTTGATCCATCCTCAGTTTTCTCCTATCACAGCCATTAAACTCTGTAACTGTTTTAAAATCACCATTGGCCTCATGGTGAAATCCCTGAGAAGTTTCCTTCCTCTCCGGCAACTGAGTTAGGAAGGACGCCTGTATCTATGTAGTGACTGGGTGTATTGATACACCATCCAAAGTGTCATTAATAACTTCATCATGCTCAAAGGGATATTCAAAGTCTGCTTTTTTATTTTTACCCATCTACCAATAGGTGCCCTTCTTTGTGAGGCATTGAAAAACCTCCCTGGTCTTTGTGGTTGAATCTGTGTTTGAAATTCTCTGCTCAACTGAGCGACCTTACAGATAATTGTATGTGTGGGGTACAGAGATGGGGTAGTTATTCAAAAATCATGTTAAACACTATTATTGAACACAGAGTGAGTCCATGCAACTTATTATGTGACTTTTTAAGCACATTTTACTCTTGAACTTATTTAGGCTTGCCATAACAAAGGGGTTGAATACTTATTGACTCAAGACATTTCAGCTTTTAATTTTTTACTAATAAAAAATACAAATTACAAACAAAATTCCACTTTGACATTATGGGGTATTGTGTGTAGATCAGTGACACAAAATCTCAATTGAATCAATTTTGTATTCAGGCTGTAACACAACAATGTGGAAAAGATCAATGGGTTTCTGAAGGCGCTGTAGGTGTGTGTTAAACATCTATTTTGACAGAGGCCCTCTGTTAGATTTGGCACCGTTTCTTTCTGTGGTGGTTCTAGGAATGTGTACATTTGAGCAAGGTTCCGTCCTAAACTGACTTGCATTTAAATGGAATTGACCCCAAGCTAAAACTGACATATAGTACATATCCATGTATTATACCATAAGTCACCCAGTAACTTCACAAGAGATGCTGCTTACATTAGTTGTAACTGCTCTTACTATACACACTCTTATTACTGATGATTGTATAAACATGAATTAAGGGGCAAATCCTAACTTCCATTTAGGTCAAATTTTCACTTAGTCTCATTTAGGCCTGGATTCAATCCGGAACTGCGGACAGTCCGCATTATAGCGCAATTGACATTTAAAGGTATTTCCCGATTGAGCCTACATATGCAGCGTTTACCATGAATGCGGTCTCTGCAAACACGGAAATGTTGCCTTTAAAAGGTGCATAGCCGGAAATGGACGATCAAATTAAATCTATCCCAAAGTCTCTCATTGACGTCAATGCTGACTAAGTGAAAATTATATTTAAATGGAAGTTAAGTTTGCCCCTAAGTATTAATAATACATTACGTAATGTACTGGTATGTGACATTTCAAATGCTTCTATTTGGATGTTGTGCTGCTTTCCTAGCGTAGCAAAACAAAATGTCCGACTGTTTGAATCTACTTTTTTGCACATCTTCTTCCATGTTTGTTGTTTTTAAGATGACGGACCAGAGGGACAGTAGTTCTTCTCTGTATTCATGTATGCCTCAAGGCGGTACGGTGTTAGATATCTATGGTTATGTCGTTCTAGATATGCATGTATACACTGAGTGTACAAAACATTAGGAACACCTTCCTAATATTGAGTTGCACACCTTTTTTACCCTCAGAACAGCCTCAATTCATTCATGGTCTCTACAAGGTGTCGAAAGACATCCACAGGGATGCTGGCCCATGTTGACTCCAATGCTTCCCACAGTTGTGTCAAGTTGGCTGAATGTCCTGTGGATGGTGGACCATTCTTGATACATATGGGAAAACTGTTGAGCGTGAAAAACCCAGCAGCGTTGCAGTTCTTGACACACTCAAACCGGTGCACCTGGCACCTACTACCATATCCCATTCAAAGGCACTTAAATATTTTGTCTTGCCCATTCACCCTCTGAATGTCACACACACACAAACCATTTGTCAATTGTCTCAAGGCTTTCATCTACACTGATTTAAGTGGATTTAACAAGTGTCATCAATAAGAGATCATAGCTTTCACCTGGATTCACCTGGTCAGTCTGTCATGGATAGAGCAGGTGTTCTTAATGTTTTGTTTCCTCAGTGTGTGTGTATGTGTGTAGGATACAATCCTATGTACTGTATTTTTTCATATGACGAAGTTAATGTTATGAGTAGGTCTGAGTGTTTTGTGCAATTATGTGACATGCCTGGATTTTAACCTTTATTTAAAGCTTTTTCATCAATATGTCCCTATTTACTTTCATGTCATATGGTTCAGGGCCATCCTAAATCAATAGCTTGGATTATTTGTGTAATTATTATTTCTGGAAAAGGCTTTAAATACAAGATAAATGATTGCGCAAAACACAGGGCCCTAGAAGAGGTATCAACCAAAGCGGCAGTATTCGACGCCCTCATTCGATGTTGGGGAGCTCTGTATCGTGTTGTGTCATTGTCACTGGATCTTCAAGACTACAATAAACTACAGTAAGGAAACCATTGATATATATTGGCTACAGTATTCATATTCAATTTCTTATAAAGAAACGTGATGATTTCCATTTTATTTAAGATCTTAAGGTAATTGTGATTAGTGCATCCGTGTGTAATGGCAGTCCTTGTCCACAGTGAGGCGATCACACTCAAACCTTCGAAGCAGCCCTTCAGTTTAACTGAGGTGTGTTCCTATCTTATTAGTAGACAAGATAGATCAGATATCTTTTTAATGCATTTTTATTTTTTCCATTTCCTTCTTCCGCATTTTTATTTTTTCCATTTCCTTCTTCTGTCTCAATCTGTGTGCGAGAATGCGAGAGAGAGAGTGTGTCTGTGTGTGTGCGTGTGTGTGTGTGCGTGTGTGTGTGTGTTAGCGGGGTATTTTGACAGAGAGTGTATGACTAGGAAGGGTTTCTCTCTGACAGAGAAGCAGTGACGCGAAGAACACTTCTTGACAGGTCAACCTCAACCAAAAACAAATGTCATGTTATTCCACAGACACAAACTCTCATCAACAAGAGGTTGCAAGAGGTCCATTTAAAGTCAGGTGACTCAGGTCATTAATGAATGTCTTTCTATCTAACTGGTATAAACAACATGGAATACACCAATCAGAAGTATTTTTGCGGCATATTTGGTGGATTCGATTATGCTGTGTCGTGGGGCACCAGGCAAAGGCCCATCACCTCATCGGGCGATAGCTGGTAGGGAACATTGTCCCCAAATGTTTTTCAACTACCATAGCTTGCAGGTGTGAAGTTGAGTCTTGGTGGCGCAGAGATGACTTCGTAAAACTCGTTAGGTCTTTGAAGCCAGTACCGGCCAGATTGATGTCTTGTCAGTGCTGAAGAGTAGACAATCCCAGCAACAGCTTCTTGGTTTGGTCACACAAAGTCATCTATGGATAGTGGTCATCATTGTTAGGGAGTGAACGCTATTTATAATAAGGGTTACATGGAGAAAATCGGACCTCTGAAATGAAAATGGATGGCCCTCCCTTCAGCTAAATATATTTGAACTAAACCCTCCCTGGAAGCTTGAGAAAAAAAAAGTGACCCTTCTTTCAAGCTTCCAGGGAGGGTTTTGGTCAAATATATTTTGCTGAAGGGAGAGCCATCCATTTTAATTTCACAGAGGTCCGATTTTCTCCCTCGCACTTCTTGGACAGACCAGACCGAGCCTTTAGATAGATATGCAGTTTTAGAAACTGTTCATCGTCCTGTAAGCGTTACATGGAAACTCAGGAAATTTGACAGCGCGCAGGGCTGCGGGCCAGAAGATTGTATGTTCGCAGACCCCCGTGGACAAAAGTAGAAGTGGAAAAAGGTCCTTTATAGTAAAAGCATTGCATGAATCTATCATCGTATTTGCAGTTCCAAGAAAGAATAGCCTTTTATAAACATTTCATGCAATTCTACGTCATTTTATATATTAGCAGAATTTTTTTTAATACCACCAAATTACCAAAATTACAGGCAAAGAATGGACAGAGAGATAGGCCTGTGTTCATCGTATCATGTTTCTCCAATGCCAAATAAGTGTCTTGTTTGCAACGAAACTGTCCCTGTTTGAAAATAATTTAATCTGAGCAGTCATTAGGAATCGGAGCATGGTACTTTCAAAAGTTAGGCCTACCTTTCCACCCCAGACAGATTAGGCCTACCGACGCAGAAAGATGTAAACTTTAACTGCTAGCTACTCTTCTTCTGTGGCTTAACCCAACGAGAGAAGGTCACAAGTGTTTACCTATAAAAGCAGTCTGGGTTTAAACATATTCTATTGTACAGAAAGTGAATAGCTTACTCAATTGATAGTGACAGAATTAGATTACTTCCCAAGCAAAGAAAAAAAAAAAAAAAAGGTCTAATCGGTTATAGAAAGTTGTAGCTCAGCCTCTGAATATCGGATTCACGTCTTTCCGGGTATTTTACAGCTTGTTTCTTGCATTAAGCATCGCGGACCAAACCGCTTTTATAGATGACTTTATATAATCGGATCCGTTTTATTTTCTTTAAAATCTTAAGCTAAAAAGGGGGTAGGCCTGTGATTTTTTTCAATTTTCTTTATTAAAAGGAAGGCCTATGGCATACCCTCTCATACCCCCTCAATTCGAGTCTCTCAATTTTAACTTAACAGCCCTTCACTGACACGGAGGTAAGCTATTTAAAGAGTGCATGGTGGGTGGATGAATTGACCTACAAATCTATGGATAGGCCTATAGCAGCCTAGAGCCTAATTTCGTCTGTCAGGTATGCCTCCCTCTTATTTCATAAATAGGAAGAAATAGGCTCCAACACAAAGCCCTCTTGATGTTAGTAAATTAAAATGAAGACGGTTGAAATGAATTGGGCCTATGCCTACTCGAATTTGCCTACTTTCAGCACCATGAGCTGTCCATTTTCGATTGATTGTGCCGCGGCTGCTGCTTCAAGTTTCAGCACCACAATGTAAATGACTCGAATCTGTCTTATTGTGAGGTCAATAACTCTGATAAATACACCATGAGCAAGAAACATATTGCTTTTAATACAAATCAAAGTTGACCTCCAGTCCTCCTCATCTTATTGCTCTCCCTTCTCAAACTGAACAGAACATAGGCTATAGGCTAGTTGGACTAGGCCTAATCAAATATTATTTTCGGAAGAAGCCTTTGACTCTCCTCCTGAACTGCCAACTTAGGCCTACACAGCACAGCCATTGGTTAGGCAGCACACAAAAATGTTTTTGATCAGCAAGAGCAGAGCAGGTCGGGGCAGTGTTGGAACATTCATTGCAGTGTGTAATGCAGCCTAGTTGTATTTACACCATCCCAGCAGCTGTCTTGGAAATATTACTTTGCTCTGTGCTTCTCCGAGCATGCACTTCGTAGCCTATAGCGTATAGGGTATGGATCATGTGACTGACACCACAATAAATAGCCTATAAGCGCACTTGATATTGCGCGCCCAGCAGATAATCAGAGATGAGGGGTGGCATCGGGCACACATCAATATATAACCTAATAAGCAACTAATTCTAAAACACTGCATGCTTCACGGTGGGAACCACACTCAGTCATCGTGGGCTTTCTGGAATATGTAATCTAGCAGCCATTTCGGCATTACAGGAATACCAGCCTGCTACCTTCACTACCAGGAGGACCAGCCTGCTACCTTCACTACCCGGAAAATACCAGCCTGCTACCTTCACTACAAGGATACCAGCCTGCTCCATTCACTACCCGGAATACCAGCCTGCTACCTTCACTACCCGGAATACCATCCTGCTACATTCACTACCAGGAGCCGGGTCTCAACTAGTAACTTACTAGCCCCTCC